>NW_022473917.1:64032-141932 GCF_009769535.1 Thamnophis elegans | reverse complement strand
TGTTAGATTTGGTTTCCTCCCAAAATTGGTGGCATCGCTGCCCTAAAGCATCAATCATTCTTTTCTTCACTGTATTCGGCCTCCTTGTTCTGAATATGCCCATTTCTCTTGCTCTTTTGTCCTTTGCCATAATGAATGTATAATATGCATTTTCTCGAACAATTATGTTTTATTATTTTTCTTTTTAAAAAGGCTCCCTTGGAACAAGTGAGCGCCTCTCTTGCGCTCCATCAAGAGCCAGAAATAATTTTTAAGAGTAAACAGGGGCGATATTATTTTTCTGACCCCCCCACCCAACGTGTTAATTGGGATTTGTTTGATTAATTCATGAGGTGGGGTAGGAGAGGGTTGCAATCCTAGAAGCTGGGCAAAGAAAGACAGGAATCTGCAGATGTTTTATTCTGCCTCTATTGGCTTCATTCAGATTCAGTTTCGTTTGCCACAAACCCACAGATATATTTAATACATATTTCGACTCCGGAGTTGATGTGCAAGTATTATTTCTGGTACGGAATGTAATGGGTTTCAAATGGCAGCCATTCCTTTGATTCCATCGCAGGAACAAGTTACCGCTAGAATTCTAGGCCACTGATTGAAATAGCATATTTCTCAATACGTTTCTGAATGAATGGACCTATGGGCAAACCGGATAAAGGAGAATATTTGTAGCTCAGGTTGAGAGGAGGGATGTCCTTGGCGCTCTCTGAGCTTGGTTCTTTTCTAGCAGACATTTCATGACCCCAACTAGGTAACATCCTCAGTGCTAGAAGGGAGGAGGAGGAGGAGGAGGAGGAGGAGGAGGAGGAGGAGGAGGAGGAGAAAATAATGGGGGTCCTTGGTGCTCTCTGAGCTTGGTGGTTTTCTTGCAGACGTTCATTACCCAACTAGGTAACATTATCAGGGCTGGTAGGCAGTGGGGTTTGTGGAGTGGAAGAGAAGGAGATTGTTACCAGTGATAAAAGGGAGAGGAGTTTTGGGGTGGGGTGGGAGAGGAAGAGGAAGAGGAGGAGGACTATGGGGTCCTTGGTGCTCTCTAAGCGCTAGCTAACTAGCTAACATCATCAGTGCTGCCTCTGAGTTGGGAAAACCTGCCGCAGTTTTGGTTACATTTTGGTGCATTCGATTTTGATCAGGTGGGGATGGGGCGGTGGCCGTTAAGTGTGAAAAACGGTGACAAGCCTCATTTCATCAGGGTTGCCCCTTTGAATGGTCACTCAATGGACGGTTGTAAGTGAGGACTGCCTGTATCGCATCGATGTTGCAGAAGAAGCCATTACATCCAACCGAACAATAAGTCATCGAATGACTCCAGAAATAGCAACTTGTTCTGACACACACACACCCCGGCCTGTGAATAAACCAGAACACAGGCTTGGCTGTTTGCCACTGTTCAATTACTGAGATAACGAATCCTTTGGCTGAGGGCCCAGGCAACTCACATTCAATATAATAGCTCGGCAGCAACCCAGATAGTTCAAACGAACAGACACGACTCGAATACACAGATAGGTTTCTTAACTACTAATTCGAACGCTTGTTTCCTGCAAATGTCCCCTCCCAACGCCTCTCCTATAATCTCTCTTGGGAGGGGCCAATCACCAACCACCTGGGCTTAATCATCTTCTGGGAGTCTGCCTATGGAGCTGCTGCTTCCGTTTCTCAGCCCTTCTCAATCGAGCATCAGGGACAAACTGCCTTTGATCCCCACTGCTCCATGCCTCAGGCGCCTCCTGGTTTGCCAACCAGCCTCTCTGGTCCCTGCTCTGCGTCTGAACCATGCCCAGGGTCCTCCACGTGTCCAGGGCAAGACTCATAGGGTTCCTCGCTATCCAAGTCCATCAGCAGCTTAACCAGATCCTGCTGGGCCACAACAGCAACCTATCGTGGTTGAGCAGGTGATATGATATAGAGATGGCATTTGCAAGCCAAGTAAGACAACAGAATGAATGCATCTGAATATAGAATAGAAGATATCTTTATTACGGTCACAGACCAGCAACAGACATTACTTTTTACAACATATTAAAAAATATAATACTGACATTAAAAGTGGATAATAACATCCCTGTTAAGAAAACACATGATCTCAACTGTTAGGGTCACTTCCTCGTTTATGTGGGTGAAAAGCCGTAAGTATGGGAGTAAATAAACGTTCCAAAAATTGTTAGAGATCTCTCCAAATAATGGTACAAAATGACAGCTAGAATGAATGCATCGGGTTTATTCACTGATTTTCCTTTCCTTTCATAGTTCAGTATTTAAAGGCTCAGCTGTCTGCGTTTACCACTTATCCGACATTCAGCGAGTCTTCAATGGACCATTTGCTCACAAGGAAGGACCGAACCATCAACTGATTCCCTATCAAGGAAGGATCCCTTATCCACGACCAGGGACTGTAAGTCTCCATAATTATCCTGCCTTGTAAGATATTACTGAGCATAATCTGAAATTATATGTGTGCAGTGTATGTACATGTGTGTAGATAAGATAACCTTTATTGTCATTTTTTCCCCTGTGCACACGTTAAAAATGAAATTCTGTTGCCCGCTCTCAAAAGTGTACGCATATATAACAGCCATACAGACATGCTATATACATTCATATGTATAGGCCTACAGGCTGACGTATAAATACCTATAAATCAGAGGTGGTATACAGCAGGTTCCGACCAGTTCTGGAGAACTGGTAGCAGAAATTTTGAGTACCATATTTTTCGGAGTATAAGATGCACCAGAGTATAAGACGCACCAAGGTTTTCAAGAGGCAAATAAAAAACAAAGTTTTTGCACTCTGCAAACCTTCCAAAAATGGCCCGTTTTTCGCGAAAACAGGACCGTTTTGGGGGGGAAGGGCATGGGTAGCCTTTAGGAAGCTTATAAAGTGCTCCTGGGCTGGGGGGTGGTAAATTGAGCAAAAAATGGGCCTCTCTGAAAGCCTCCATAAAGGTATGCACAGCCATTTTGGTGCAGGGGCGGGGGTTTTAGGATGCCAAAAATGCTGTATTCAGTGTATAAGATGCACCCAGATTTTTAGCCTCTTTTTAGAGGGAAAAGGGTGCCTCTTATACTCCGAAAAATATGGTAGTTCAGAGAACTGGTAATGCAACCTCTGACTGGCCCCGCCCCATCTATTCTCTCCTCAAGTCCCAGCTGATTTTACAGTATCCTTCCCCTGCACGCCCACCAAGCCACGCCCACCAAGCCATAATGCATAATGCAAAACGTGCCCCCACATGCACATGCGCGCACAACCCCACCCATGCCCGCCGCAATGCTCACCTCCAAGCTGAGCTTGGTATTTCCTCCGGAGGGGCGGGGGAGGCCTCCCATCTGCACATCATCAAGATGAAGAGCAAGAGGAAGAATTCTGGGAGTTGAAGTCCACAAGTCTTAAAGCTGTCAAGTTTGAACACCCCTGGAGTTGTTTTTTTCTAAAGGGTTAGGGATCCAAGGGTCTTGTAACTTGACAGCTTTAAGACTTGCACACTCAATGCCACAGTTCCTGAGCCAACATGACTGGAGGAGGAATTCTGGGAGTTGAAGTCCACAAGTCTTAAAGCTGTCAAGTTTGAACACTCCTGGGTTTTTTTTCTAAAGGGTTAGGGGCGCAAGGGTCTTGTAACTTGACAGTTTTAAGACTTGAGTGCTTCAAATGCCAGAGTTCCTGAGCCAACATTTTGGTTGCTAGGCAAGAGCGTTAAGTGAGTTTTACCACATTTTACAAGTTGTCCATGCCCACCTAGTCACAAGACTGCCAAGCCACTCCCACTCGATCACATGGCTGGCAAGCCACTCCCATCCAGTCACATGGCCGGCAAGCCACTCCCACAAAGCAGGCCACACCTACAGAAGAGATTCTAAAAAAAATTGAAACACCCACCACTGCTCCTCAGGCTCCGGAGTCTTTCTTAAAGCCTGGGAAGGGTGAAAAAGACCTCCCCAGTCCTCCAGAAGGCCCTCTGGAAGCTGGAAAGGATCATTTTTGAACTTCTGGTTGGCCTGTTGGGCCTGTTTTTCACCCTTCCCAGGCTCCGAAGGCTTTCTTGAAGCCTGGGGAGGGTGAAAACAGCCTCTCCCAATCCTCCGTAAGGCCAAAAATCAGCAGCTGGCACGCACATGCGCGCCAGCTGACAGATCATGTACCAGCAGATATGGCTCATTGTGCCACTTGTGGCACGCCTGCCATAGGTTTGCCATCACAATGCTAAGGAGAGTTTAGGGATGTCAGATGAGAAAACGTCAACCACCTTGTTAGCAGAGATCGGTGGTCCAGCCAATTACCAAGGAGAAGCTTTGCTGGAGAACTTGTAACCGAAGCATAATGGCCCCTAATGGCACAGAGGGATTAAATGATTTGATTAGCTCAGGCAGATCTTATTCCTTCTATTCTTTTGGCGTGGGGGAGGGGGGATGGAGGAACCTCAAGATGAAGAGCAGAAGATCCAAATGAAATATAACCCCTTTTGTCTCAACCTGAGCTGTCCAGTTACGCTTGAAGATAAATGAATGTATACATGAGGGTTTAAGAGATAAAAGTGCAATAAAAGATAACATATTCAGTTGCTTGGCTTGCATTCCAGAGATTAATTGCTTTTTATAGATTTTTTTGCAAGGGTATAAATCGGTGGAACATTTATAGGATGTTTTTATGAGCCCGAAATTGGCTATATGTCTTTTTGGGGGGGGCTTCCCATAAGTTTTTGCTTGTCCACAAATCCTTTGGTCTACATGACCCCTTATGTGCTTGAACAACTTAATTTGCACATTTAAAAAAAAAGCGTAGCTTAGTCCAGAGAAAGACTAACATTGCCTTCCAAACATGTGCATCTCATTGAAAACAATGAGATTATAAGATAATCTATCTGGATGGCTGGAACATTTTTAAGCACATCATTTAGTAGTGAGGTTTTTTTTTATAATAATAATAATAGATAGGCAGACCAATATATCATACACCGCACTTGGAATATTGCATCCAATTCTGGTCACCTCACCACAATATAATGAATATAAAATAAAATAAGATTTTTTTTTTTTAAAAAAAATAGCAATCGTCTGAAACAAAAGCATTTGATGAGGCCCAAAGAATAGTACAGGGTGACAATATGGTTTTAGTTACATCGAAGAAAAAAAGAAAGAAAAAGAGAGAGAGAAAGGAAAGAAGGAAGAAAGAAAGAAAGAAAGAAAGAGAAAGAAAGAAAGAAAAAAGGAAGGAAGGAAGAAGGAAAAGAAAGAGGAGAGAGAGGAGGAAGGAAGGAGGAAGAAGAAAGAGAAAAAAAAGAAAGAAAAGAAGAAGAGAGAGAGGAAAGGAAAGAAGGAAGAAAGGAAAGAAAGAAAGAGAGAGAAAGAAAGAAAGAAAGAAAAAGGAAGGAAAGAAAGAGAGAGAAAGGAAGGAAGGAAGGATCTGTTTTACATTTATGTTTTCATCCTTTCATTGCATGTCATTTGTAGCGAAGTGAAGTCTTTGATCTAGAGATTTCTTGCTTTAGAACTTCAGCCTTGCTATAGATTAGAAAGAAGCATTTAATATTTTCCATAAATGTGGTGCAGTTGATTTCCTTTTAAATGTCAGGATGGTATGCTTTTGCTGTGGCCTCTACGTTTTGGAAATAGAATTGTGGATTAGCTGGTCCTTGATCTTATTTGCTTAAGACATTCTAAAGGCAGCCATTTCAGTAACAGTTCAAATGAAACGGAGTAAGTTTAGGTAACAATTATATTCACTTAGCACGCCCGAGGCCTTGGCAACTGGGCAGAAATCTTTGCCATAGTCAACTGTGAGTTATAGAAAACCTTCATGAGGTAATGTATGGGTACATGCTGGTTGGAAACTGTCTTAAATCTCCTTTGTCATGTGCTGTTTGACATGCAAACACCATTATCTGAAGTATAGCATGTCGTGGATAAATTATGAGTGTTACACCATCACATCTGTAAAACAGTATCCTCGCGCGACTGAATGGCAAGGAAAGAAGAATATATACAATATATAACATAACAACATGGGAGGAGAGGAAAAATGATGAGGAGATGAGAGGAGATGAGGAGAAAGGAGAGAAGAGAAGAGATGATAAGAGGAAAAGAGAAGAGGACAGGAGAGAAGAGAAGATGGAAGGGGAAGAGAAGATGATAAAATGAGATGCAATGCGGAGAGGAGTGAAGAAGAGAAGATGATACGATTAGATGCAAAGAGGAGAGGAGAAGAAAAGCGAAGAGGAGAGAAGAGGAGAAGAGAAGATGATGCGATGAGATGCAAAGAGGAGAGAGGAGAAGAGAGAAGAGGAGATGTGAAGAGGAGAAGGGAAGAGAAGATGATAAAATGAGATGAGATGCAAAGAGAAAAGGATAAGATGAGAAGAGAAGAGGATGAGATGAGATATGAAGAGAAGGGGGGAAGGGAAGAGAAGAGAAGATGATAAAATGAGATGAGATGCAAAGAGGAGAGAATAAGATGAGAAAAGAGAAGAGGATGAGATGAGATATGAAGAGAAGGGGGAAGAGAAGAGAAGAGAAAATGATAAACTGAGATGAGATGCAGAGAGGAGTGAAGAAGAGAAGATGATACGGTGAGATGCAAAGAGGAGAGGAGAAGATAAGCAAAGAGGAGAGAAGAGGAGAAAGGAAGATGATTTCATTAGATGCAAAGAGGAGAGAAGAGAAGAAGATGAGATGTGAGAAGAGAAGATGATAAAATATGAGATGAGATGCAAAGAGGAGAGGATAAGATGAGAGAGAGAGATGAGATGAGATATGAAGAGGGGGAAGGGAAGAGAGAAAATGATAAACTGAGATGAGATGCAGAGAGGAGTGAAGAAGAGAAGATGATACGGTGAGATGCAAAGAGAAGAGGAGAAGATGAGATGTGAAGAGAAGAGGGGAAGGGAAGAGAAGAGAAGATTATAAAATATGAGATGCAGAAAGGAGAAGAGAAGATGATTCGATGAGATGCAAAGAGGAGCGGAGAAGATAACCAAAGAAGAGAGAAGAGAGGAGAAGAGAAAGGATAAGATGAGATGTGAAGAGGAGAAGGGAAGGGAAGAGAAGAGAAGAGAAGATAGTAAAATAAGATGAGATGCGGAGAGGATAAGATGAGATGAGATATGAAGAGAAGAAGGGAAGGGAAAGGAAGAGAAGAGGATAAGGAGATGAGATATGAAGAGAAGAAGGGAAGGGAAGAGAAAGGAAGAGAAGAGAAGAGGGTAAGGAGATGAGATATGAAGAGAAGAAGGGAAGGGAAGAGAAAGGAAGAGAAGAGAAGAGGGTAAGGGGATGAGATATGAAGAGAAGAAGGGAAGGAAAGAGAAGAGAAGAGAAGATGGTAAAATGAGATGAGATGCAGAGAGGAGAGGATAAGATGAGATGAGAAGAGAATAAGGAGACGAGATATGAAGAGAAGAGGGGAAGGGAAGAGAAAGAAGAGAAGAGAAGACAAGGCAACCATTTGCCTGAAATGGTATAGGTTTTCCTGCCTGCATAGGGGGTTAGACTAGAAGACCTCCAAGGTCCCTTCCAACACTGTTATTCTGTTTTCTGTACAACAGAGCTGGGAAGTTGCATCAACCTCAATTTTTTTGGTGCTGCACCAATTCTCATGTCTCCGCTTTCATTAAACACGGAGCCTGAGGCTATTTTTCGTGGAAGAAATGAACCATATATCGGTAGTAGTTGATTTGGCTTGATTGGTTGTTCCAGTTCAAGAAGCCTTGGGACATTTGGCAAACTCAACCAGAGAACAGCTAAGACGTTGGCTTGAAATGCAGGAATTCGAAAGTTCAGATCCTTTCCGAAGGTGGAAGAAACAGACAAGATGTCTCGTTGGAGGATAGTCTTCCTCGCGTTCTTGCTTATTTATTTTGGAAACTCTCAGATGTAGGCCTTGTTAGCCGCCAAATCTTCGACCCAAACATTCAACTGCGTCAAATCATTGCCTTTAATGGACTTCTAGTTTCTCCTCCGCAATGAACACACAATGTCTTGGCATCGTTGTCTTATATGCAGCAACTGCGGGAAGCTCTTAAAACGTGGTATTCGTGAGATGGGTCGGATAAAAAGCATGAAACTCCTCACAACTCAATCGGATATAAAAAGACGATTAACTTGTAAGAGAGGCGTCTGTAGGAGAGATTGATGGCTGTACTTTTTTTTAAAAAAAAATAGTTTTATTAAACATTTTAATCTTTAAAGACAGAAAGAAAAACGTAGCAAGAAAAGAAAAGAAAAACAAGACCTACATAACAATATAAAGTAACTATACAACCTTCTGTATTGGCATTCATGTTTTGCCTTTATAATTCTCCATTCTGCATTGCCTTCCTATTGATTTTACCTTGTCTAATAATATAATAACAGTTGTTAATAATATTAATTGTTCATATCACCATTATGTTTACATTCTCTATTTCCTATTTTATATTCCTAATAATATTCCTAATGAGAACGCTTCCGGTTTCAATTCCATCTTTTCTTCTTCTGTAATTTCTTCCAACCATTTCTGAATTTTGCACCAGTATTTCCTTGTGATGGGGCACGTCCGCCACATATGGTAGAATGTTCCAGACCTGTGGCTACATCTCCCAACATTTGGGGGATCAATTTGGATACATTTTGGCCGGTCTCGCTGGTGGCAAATGCCTTGATGGCTGTACTCTTTATCCACATTTGTTGCATTGTCCTTTAAGGAGAAGCAGATCTGATGGTTTTCCATGCGTGGTTTATTTCTTTTTAGGCCCAATCTCCATCCAAAGCTATGTTGCCCCACTTCAGTGTTAAATTTCAGATAGGGGTGTTCTAAAATCCAGCTTGGGGATGATGGAACCTGTGACTGAGGTTAAAAATGATCTGAACCATCAAGATTTTATTTCCTACTTCAGCTAACTTTTGACTTGGTGTTTTGGCCATGCATACAATAGAGCTAGAGTTAGAGCTCCCACCTCACCATCAGGAGTCTGTGAGTTCGATCCTAGGTAGAGGGAGATATTTCTCTCTCTGGGCACAGATGAGGATATATCTGTTGAACATAACTCCGCATTGGCAACAGTAAGGGCATCGGGCCAGTAAATACTCAGCTCCTTTCAGTTGCCGAGACTCCAGAAGGGATTACAGGCTCATTAAATGATGATGATACTATGCATACAATAGTTAGTGCTCGACGTATGACCATAATGGAGCTTAAAACTTCCACTGCTAAGTGAGACAGTGGTTAAGTGAGAGTTTTGCTCCGTTTTACTGCTGTTCTTGCCACCGTTGTTAAATGAACCACTGCAATGATCATTGAATGAATTGTTGTAAGCCGAGGACTATTCCTTGTACCCTCATGATTATTCATACTATTTTTTTGAATATATTTTTATTATTTTTTACATTTAAAACAATGCAGTACCGCGAAGTCGAAGTGGCCATACATTCACATTATATACAGCTTGTCTCAACCATTAACTATTAGCCCACTTAATACATTATCATTCCTTCTGTCCAATCACAATATATGCAGTTTGTTCCAGTCTTGTCACCTGGTCTTATACCAATCATAAAATCTGTTCCAGACTTCAAAATATTCTGGTTCCCCAATTCTATTCTATTCTGAATTCAATTCAATTCTATTCTATTCTGAATTCAATTCAATTCTATTCTATTCTGAATTCAATTCAATTCTATTCTATTCTGAATTCAATTCTATTCTAGTCTTCTTTTTGAATATTTTTATTATTTTTTACATTTAAAACAATGAAGCAATAGTCAAAGTGACCATACAGTCACATTATATACAGCTAGTCTCAACCATTAACTATTAGCCTACTTAATACATTATCAATCCTTCTGTCCCATCGCAGTATATAGAGTTTGTTCCAGTCGTCACCTGGTCTTATACCAGTCATAAAATCTGTTCCAGACTTCAAAATATTCTGTTTCCCCAATTCTATTCTATTCTGAATTCAACTCAATTCTATTCTATTCTGAATTCAACTCAATTCTATTCTATTCTGAATTCAACTCAATTCTATTCTATTCTGAATTCAACTCAATTCTATTCTATTCTATTCTGAATTCTATTCTATTTATTCTGAATTCCATTCTATTTATTCTGAATTCTATTCTATTCTATTCTATTCTGAATTCAATTCAATTCAATTCAATTCTTCTTTTTGAATATATTTTTTATTATTTTTACATTTAAAACAATGCAGTACCGCGAAGCCGAAGTGGCCATACATTCACATTATATACAGCTAGTCTCAACCATTAACTATTAGCCTACTTAATACATTGGATTATTCATACTTTTAAAGTTAGAGTGCGGAACGTAAATCTCCAGGTGTGGAAAGGTATTGTCATATGGAGCTAATGAAAAGTTATTAGGACCTTGTAGAATGTGATTGGCTTAAAAAAAAAACCCACCGAAATATTGAACAAGATAATAATGAAAGATTTGAACGTAATAAAAACATGTGTATTATTATCTTTAGAATTATATAATTCATCAGATATAAATATGATGAATATTCTTTTATTTGTGTTAAAATGTGATTAGAAAGGGGATATCTTTTTTAAAAAAAATATAGGGGCACAATTAAAAATTAAAAAGAGGGTAAACAATGGAAGATTATAATTTAACATAAATCTGTGTGCCCCTACCAGAACTATACAAGTCTGTTAAACACAACAGATATGTTTATTAATATTTTATTTGTAGTCAAAGCAGTGATATTTAGATTATGGAGATTGGCATAAAAATAATATACTGAAATAGCGAACAATCAAAAAATGAAAGATTGTAATTCAACGAAATATGGGCCTTGTTGCTAAAATTCTATCAGGTTACCAACTATATGAAATATGAAGAATATTGCTATATTTGTACTAAAATGTAAGACAGTCCAGTTCCCATAATGATATGTTTGTAGAAAAATTAAAAATTAATTTAGTCTTAGTCTGGGTGCTATTACATTCATAAATCATTATCAGATTAATTAATGTCATGCTTTTGCACATCAAACATTTCCAAGGGAATCAATCAGGCATCGAAGGGATATTTTCCTCCAAAAACACAACCGATCCCTTAGTTGGATCAAGTTAGTGAAAAACTAGAAACATCCTCGCCGCAAATGTGTTCTACCGGGGGAATTTATAAATCCATATGAAGTTGTTAGTACTCCAGGAAGGGCAATTTTGACTACTAATGTCCTTCAAGCATATCCTTCACATGATTTCAAGGAAAGAAGCTTGGATGAAGCACGCATAAGGCAAAGAGTGATTAACTCATCCAAGAATAATAGGAAGGGACGCCCCAAGTCATATAATGTATGTGGGTAAAGCATAATTTTGTATTTATTTATTCAGTTGTGTTTACTCTAGTGTATAGTAGAGGTGGAGACCCATTAAGAGCTGTATGCAATGGAATTCCATTGAATGTGTGCCGATCTAGCCTACCTTCAAAGGGATAGTAAAGTTATTGTAACTATCTGACTAAGCTTCCCCAGCAGCATGAAGCTGAATCCTCGTCCTGATAAAACCCTTTTATTTAATTTACAGTGAATTCCTCTCCAGCAGAGTTCCGGCCCCACGGTCTTTCAAGAGAGTTCCCAATTACCGACCTTTGTCAGGCTTGGAGAGTGGCCAGGCCGATATCTTTCAGGACGCCGCAATACTTGGCAAGAATGCAGGAATGAACTAATGGTCTCCCTGCAAACTCCACTCCCCTTTCGCTCCTCTTTTATTCCCTCTGGGAGGGGCCATTCACCGTCCACCTGTGGCTTACTCCCAAGTCGGCCCTTGTTCTTTAGCTCTTCCCTTTGTCTGGCAACTCTGAGCATGCGCACAATGGGAACAGGCTCCAGCTCTTCTTCGCCTCACTGATCTCCGACTCAGAAGCAGCGTGTTAACTGGCATACGGCCCCTGGCCCATCTCTTCCTCCGATGCAGAGCCTCATCAGAGCCTCCTCCAGGACTCCAGGACTGGCCCATGTTCCTCCCCAACCTCCCTCAACCGTCCGAATCGGTTGCCAGCTTGCTGGCCCCTGGAGGCCCCAACAGTAACTTCTAAGAAAGTTCTAACGTAGAGTTCAGGGGACCTTTATGAAGGCTGTGAATTGAAACATCGTCTTTCACATAGTGACGGTTGTCCACGCTTTTCACAGTGTCCTGGAGGAGCCTTCACGCCTAACATCCGAACAACCAAAGATGTTTCAGACGATGTGGTCACCTTTCATCCGGGAAACCATCCCTTGATGTTTAATCCATCTATCCGATCACAAAGAGGGCCGTTAATTATCGGACGGGCACCGACTACAAATACACAAGATCGCTGTGACCGGGTCAGTGCAGCCGATGGAAGATACCACGTTTGTTTCTCGGGACAGGTAAGAGGATTTAGAGCGTTGTGCTTCTTAAATTCCATCTCACCAGCTGTGGTTTTGGGGTTTGCTTGTTTTTTGCAGCAGTATCAGAACAAGTTTGGGAACTGTCAGGAAGGCAGTGATGATTTAGGAGCAGGATTCTCCATTCCTACCTCTGAAGGTTTAGAAGGCGGACAGGCAGGGAAGGGAAGAAAGGAAGGAAGAAGGGGATGGAAAAAAGAGAAGGAAAAAAGGAAAGGAATGAAAAGAAGGAAGGGAAAGAAAGAAGGAGGAAAGAGGAAAGAGAAGGAAAAAAAGGAAGGAATGAAAGAAGGAAGGGAAAAGAAAGAAGGAGGGAAAGAGGAAAGAGAAGGAAAAAAGGAAAGGAATGAAAAGAAGGAAGGAAAGAAAAAGGAAAGGAAAGGACAGGAAAGGAAATTGATGGGGAGGGGAGAAAAGGAAAGGAAAGGAAAGGAAAGGAAGAGGGAAGGGAAGAAGAAAGAGGGAGGGGAGGGGAAGCAAGGTGGAAAGGGAGAAGAAGGAAGGAAGGAAGGAAGGAGAGTCACAAAGCCATAAAACATAAGAAGAACCAATAAAGGAGGATATTTGTAGAAAGAAAGTATGCAGAAACTTAAATTGCATTTAAAATGCAATTAATACATTGCATTATTAGAATGCAGTATTTAAACAAAAAATAGTGAGGAGAAAGTCATAAAAACACATGGAGTATATAGAAGTTGTCAGACAATGATGTAATGAACCATGAAATACCAAAAAAAATAAACTCCCAGCTGGCGTTCATGCCTAAAATGGGGACTAGAACTCACAGGCGCCTGGTGATTGACCCAAAGTCACTCTGCTAACTTTCCTGCCTAAGGCAGGATTAGAACTCATCGTCTTCTGGTGATTTGCCAGCTGGCTTTCATTCCTAAAGTGGGACTAGAACTCCCTGTCTCCTGGTGATGGGCCCAAAGCCACCCAGCTGGCTTTCCTGTCTATTGTAGGACTAGAACTCATGGTCTTCTCCTTTGTAGCCTGGTGCTTTAACCACTAGACCAAACTGGCTCTCTTACCATGTATTAGATATGTTATCGCGTGTTCAACCCTTACGGAAAGCCAGTTCCAATTGTTGCTGGAAACCCAAAGGGTTTTAGTCTCGCATTTCCTGCATTTCTCATCCTGCCCATAGAGCCTTGTTCCAACAGTTCCACTTTCTGGTCCGTTCTTTGGCTTGGCTTGGCGTTGAAATGCCTCGGGTGTCAATCACTAAGTAACAATCGAAGAACGTATTTTGGCACACACACAAAAAAACCCATAACCAGCGGAACCCTCCATGCCTTTTTTCTGCGCCCGCAAAAGGATTGCCAAGAATTTAACCCAAGAAATCCGTCAAACCGAGAAAGTCGGAACAAAGACGACAACTAATTGAAACGTTTGTGACCGTTTTCCTTGTGGGGAGCATTAAAAAAAAACAACACAACTGCATTGTGTAAGATTGACAGGCTTAGTAATTGATGGTTGGGGTTTTTAGCAGCCCTCTGGCAAATGGGGCTTGGCAGAGTGGGGGGACATTGAGGCTTAAAGATGCGCTTAGCCCGGGGAAGTGAGATGTGAAGCCAGCCCTGGGCTACATCTACCTCTGGTCTATAATATCAATAGTTCTACAAATTAGGGTTTTCCAAGCCAAGTTCCAGAAAATTTTCAAAGAAATGATCCAAACTCACATCTTGAGTAGGCTTCCTGGAGCTAAGGGGGACAGCAAAGCTCACATTGTGTGGCTTTATAAATTTCTCCTATTTCTACGGCGGTTGATGGCAATATGGAATTTTTAGTAATATCTTATTTTTTATTTTTTTATATAATCATTCCATCTTCAGCTGAACGGGGGGGGGGGGGTGCCTGGCCCAAATATATCTTTGCCAAATGACCATCAGAATTATAACATCCTTCGTTAAATTAATACTGCTTCTGCAATCTTAACATCATGATATTCCACGTATTATTCTACATATTAACGTAATGATATCGAGTCATTGAATGCAATTGGTTTTTAATCTTTAGTAATATTTAATTTTTTTGTGATTTTTAGTATAATGTTCCATCTTCAGTTGAACAGTGTTGTCTGGGTGCAATATCTTTCTCTAAACGACAATCAAAATACAAACATATTTTGTTAAATTAATATTGATTCTGCAATCCTTGGCATCGTGGTATTCCACATATTTAATTCTACAATATTAAGTAATAATATCGACAAGACTAGATCTAATGTTTACTTATCTCTTTTAACGTATCTTCTTTATTTTGTTTCCCTATTTCTAACTTCCATTTTTTTTTATTAGTTAACCGTTGGTTAAAATAGATCCCATACATAGAGTGTGATGGCAACCACATGGCGCATGGATCCATGTCTCCTGGCACAGGCGGTTTCACCCGTTCCTCTTGGGTTTCTGGTGCACATGCACATGGCAACAATCAGCTGGCTTTTGTGCCTGCGATAGTGCTGGAAATGATTGTGGCGTGCGCATAGGTGCCGAGTAACAAGAAGTTGAATGTTGGAATGTTTTAATTCAACTTGTATGCCGCCCTATTCCGAGGGACTCAGGGCGGCTAACAAACCAAAGGGAAGGGGGAATACCAAACAGAACACAACACAAACAGGTTAAAACAAAACAACAGTCACAACAGTTTAAGTAGGGCCGGGAACTCGTCAGCCCAGGCCTGCCGGAACAGCCAGTCTTAGTGGCTTTGTGGAAAGCCGGAAGGGTGGTGAAGGTCCGGATCTCCACGGGGAGATCGTTCCAGAGGGCCGGAGCAGCCACAGAGAAGGCCCTCCCCCGAGGGGGTCGACAGTCGTCATTGGATAGAGGATGGTATTCGGAGGAGGCCTAATCTGTGGGATCTAATTGGTCGTAGGGGTGGGGTGATTGGCAGGAGGTGGTCTCTCAAGTACCCTGGTCCAATACCATGTACCAAGTCTATCTGACTGGCACACATGCCTGCATCGGAAACTGGAAGTTCATTTTCCACCGTGCGCATGCCTCCTGGGCAGCTCCTCTTCCGGATCATGGCCCAGACGAGCACATGAAGTGCGCACCATGCTCCGTTGTGGCACTTAGTGCCCAAAAGCTTCGCCATCACTACTGATTGGATGGCAACAAGACCCGTTCCAAAGGATTCAAAACGTCCTTTTGCTCCAATTCGGAAATGCCTTTTTTTGTGTGTGGTATTGAAAAAAGAAGAGGGAAAAAAGCTATAATTTAGCATCCAGGTAAGTCCTTGACTTACAACAGTTCATTTAGTGACGGTTCAAAGTCACAACAGCACTGAGAGAAAGTGACTTGCGGCCTCTTTTCACAGTTACGACTGCACACAGCATCCCCATTTTCGCGGGATCAAAATTCAGAGAGGCTTGGCAACCGACTCATATTTATAAGGGTTTGCACTGTCCTGGTGGCCACAATTTTGTGACAAGCAAGGTGAAATTGGGAAGCCAGGTTCGCTAATGGCCGCGTGACTAACTTAACAAGCTCCGTGGATTCTCTTAACGACGTGGCAAGAAAGCTCGTCAATGGGGCAAGCTCATTGAACAGCTGCCTTGCTTAGCAACGGATATTTTTGGCTTCCATTGTGGCCATATGTCAAGGGACCTACCTGTGACAAGTCAGCACGGAACATAAAAATGTCTTGCGTCAAGCCAACGATGCGTTTGTTGACTTCGTTTTGAGAGAACTCTGTTTTACACATCTGTAACGGGAGCCAAGGCATCGTAATTGACGACCTGAAATTTGCACAATGTGGCTCTTGGAGTTTTTCATTGGTTTCCTTTTTTTATTTTGGCTTTGCTTTATTTGACAAAACAGAGGGAGAAAACCCACAGAGAGAGAGAGAGACACATATATAATTTAAAATGACAAAAAGGCAATAACAATAGTATAAATAATATATAAGTTCTTCTTGTGCACGTAACAGGCGTTGATCCACGATTCTTCTTTTTAGTTTCAGCAGAAATCGCCATGTTTTATTGCATCATCCATCTATTTACAGCTATATACAAGTCATTGAACAGTCCCAAGAAACATCAGGTTTAATCCACTGAAGAATGACGGCCATAAATTTATCTTACTCATGAGAAGCACTAATTTTTGGCAACAATCAAGCCCAGAGAACTACTTCTGTTGTCCAGATGTCAATTTCCATCTAGGAGATATGTAGTTCAAAGGAACAAGTACATCTGCAAAATATTTGATTGGATTATGAAATTACCTCATTTTTTAAAGACGAGATGAAGCGTGAACCCGACAAAAGCGCGAACGTCAAAAGCGCGCCGACAAAACCGCGGCGCTAAAACCACGATGTCAAAAGTGCGCCGACAACAGCGCGCCGACAGAAGCGCGATTTAAGTTAAGGTAAGGTTTAGGGTTAGGTTAGGGTTAGGTTTAGGTTTAGGGTTAGGTTACAGCGCGCTTCTGTCGGTGCGCTGTTGTCGGCGCGCTTCAGCGCTCATTCGTCGGCGTGGTTTTGTCTGCGAGGTTTTGTCACCAGCGGTTTTAGTCAGGCGCGATTTTGTCGTCCCCGCATTTGTGGTGGAACCGAGATGAAGAATCACAAATTGACACCTCAGCATATAAAATATTCTGAGACTAGGCGGGGAAATGAATCTTAAGGTTAAGCCGATCACAACCACCAAATGATTTGATGGGGCGTGTTGTGGGAATAGCTGAAGGAATTTCAAGGTGTTCTAATTTCCTGGCTAAAGGCCATTCATCACAACTTCTTGTTGTTCATTCCCTAAGTCGTGACTTACTCTTCGTGACCCCAAAGTCCAGCCTATGACTGTAATAAACTGAATTGATTGATTGGTTGCTTGATTGATTGATTGAAAGTCCAGTTGCCTGTTGAAAAAGCACCTTTGGGGCACCCATAACCTGGATGATTGAGAATCTCCATGATATTCTATGGAATATTTCATCCAGAATGCAGAAAATAGGGTATTTTGTGCTTTTCAATCAATCAATTTCTCTCTCTTCCCCCCCTCTCTCTGTGTCTCTCTCTCTATGTATGTCTCTCTCTTTCACTTTCTCTCTGCCTCTCTCTCTCTTTCTGTCTGTCTGTCTCTCTGTCTGTCTGTCTCTCCCTTTCTCTCTGTCTCTCTCTTTCTTTTCTTTCTCACTCTCTCTTCCCTCTGTTTGTGTGTGTCTGTGTCTGTCTGTCTGTCTGTCTCTCTCGTCTCTTTCTCTCTCTGTCTCTGCTCTGTCTCTTTCCCTTCTCTCTCTTCCCTTTCTCTCTCTCCTTTCTCTCTCTTTCCCTTCTCTCTCCTTTTCTCTCTCTCTCTCTCTCTCTTTCTTCCTCTCTCTTCTCTCCTCTTTCTCTCCTGTCTCTTTCTCTGCCTCTCTCTCTGTGTGTGTCTTTCTCTGTGTGTCTTTCTCTGTGTGTGTGTGTGTCTCTCTCTGTCTCTTCTGTCTCTCACTCTTTCTGTGTGTTGTCTCTCTCTTTCCCTTTCTCTTCTCTCTCTCTTTCTCTCGTCCTCCCTCTTTCTCTCTCTCTTTCTCTCTCTCTTTCTCTCTCTCTTCTCTCTCAGTCTCTTTCTCTCTCTCTCTCTCTGTCTTTCTCTGTGTGTCTTTCTCTGTGTGTGTCTCTCTCTCTCTGTCTCTTTCTGTCTCTCACTCTTTCTGTGTGTTTGTCTCTCTCTTTCCCTTTCTGTCTCTGTCTCTCCCTCTGTCTCTGTCTGTCTTTCTCCCTCTGTTCCCCCCCTCTCTTCCCCCCCTGACTTTCAGGTCGAATACTTCCCAATCTAAACATGTTACGTTTCAGTTTGATTTAAAATCACAGCCAGTCCCATTTGCAAACCAAAGAGAGACCCCACCCCCCTCAAAAGCCGAACTGCCACGCATCTGCAATCCAGGCCAGCCTTTCCTCACAATTGTGGTGGTGGATTTTTTTCCCTGTGTGTGATGTGGGAAGAGAAACCTTGCTCTGCTGAGGCCCCTTATGCCTTGTTTATTTGTTTATATTATTTTATTTTTTTAAAAAGAGAGAGATAGAAAAAAAAAATAGCTCAATGGAAGCCTGTTTTGAAGTCTTGGTTTTTGACGTCACTGGGAACCTTCTCCTCGGGCTTGATTTATATATTAAAAATGTACGGAAAGATTTAAACTTTTATCTTGAACCAGTCAGTGGAACAGAACTGCGTAGCCGCCAAACATCTGCGCTATTCAAGCTGTGAACCGTATTTTGATCTAAACAATCATATTTGAGTTCCCCAGAAGAAGGCCATACTTCTGTCAGTTGAGGAGATGGGTCAATATTTGGTTTTCTCATCTCGCTCCTTCCTTGTCTGTAGCCATCGTGTACACACACACACACACACACACACACACACTTTTCTTTTTACAATTTCTATTTTTTTTGTGCTCAATTTTTCAGACTCTTGGCTATTTTGCCCTCCTGGCGTCTTTTTTTTCCTGGCTCCCTTCCAAATCCTCGGAAGAAAAATGGGATTTGTAATAATGACTCGTAAAGCTAAGCACGCGTAAAATGCTTCTGGAAGTTTCAAAGCACTTCTTCTCCACTTAATCCTAGTAACCTTTTTTTCTTCCCCCTCCTCCTTCAAACATGGCTATTTTAGGAGGGGTGGGCATCAACTCCTAGAATTCCCTGCTGGTTGTGGAATTCTGGGAATGGATACCTGCAGCTCTTAAAGTAGCCAATTTTGGAAGAGGGGGAGCCACTATTTCATGCCAACTGTGTTTGACAGAAAAGTTCATTGGTCAGATGAAGAAAAATAATTAAAATAACAAAGGTTTACAGAATAACAAGAATTGGAAGGGATCTTGTAGGACATCTAGCCCAACCCTTCTCCCTCAAGCAGGAGACCCTACGCCATTTCTGACAGTCTAGTCTCTTCTTGAAAGTCTCCAGGGATGAAACTCCCACAACTTCCAAAGGAAACTTCTGTTCCATTGAATATAGAATAACAGAGTTGGAAGGGACCTTGTAGGTCATCTAATCCAACCCCTCTCCCTCAAGCAGGAGACCCTACGCCATTTCTGACAGAGGGCAGTCCAGTCTCTTCTTGAAAGCCTCCAGGGATGAAGCTCCCACAACTTCCAAAAGCAACTTCTACCCCATTGAATGTAGAATAACAGAACTTGGAAGGGACCTTGTAGGTCATCTAATTCAACCTCCTGCCCAAGCAGGAGACCCTACACCATTTCTGACAGATAGCAGTCCAGTCTCTTCTTGAAAGCCTCCAGTGATGAAGCTCCCACAACTTCTGAAGGCAACTTCTCTTCCATGGGTTGATTGTTCTCACTGTCAGGAAATTCCTTCTTGGTTTCAGGTTGAATCTTAATCAGTGGAACAATTTGCTTCCAGAAGTTGTGAGTGCACCAACACTGGAGATTTTCAAGAAGAGATAAATATAAAAAAGATGTGGAGACTCTAGAAAGAGTGCAGAGAAGAGCAAATAAGAGGATTAGGGGACTGGAAGCTAAAACATATGAAGAACAGTTGCAGGAACTAGGTAGGTCTAGTTTAATGAAAAGAAGGACCAGGGGAGACATGATAGCAGCCTTCCAATATTTGAGGGGCTTCCCCAGAGAGGAGGAGGGGTCCAGCTATTCTCCAAAGCCCCTGAAGGTCAGGCAAGGAATAATGGATGGAAACCGACCAAGGAGATATTCAACCTGGCCATAAGGAGAAATTTTCTGACAATGAGAACAATCCGATGGAAATTCAGAAGTTGTGGGAGCTTCGTCACTTCGAAGCTTTCAAGAAGAGATTGGCTTGCCATTTGTCAGAAATGGTATAGGGTTGCATGCATGGGCGGGGCGGGGGGGATAGACTAGATGACCTACAAGGTCCCTTCCAACTCTGTAAATCTATTAAAAACCCTATTTATTGCCATGTTAACCACAATTATTGCAATTTTACTCCTGAGAGGGAAAAGACTTTATGTGAGACACACAACAGCCTTCTCAGTGATTGTTCCTGATTTTGGAATAATACATATCCAGAGGTTGATTCTGCACCCGCCATTTTGAGTTCCTGCAAATTGTTGAAAACCTGATTCTGGGTGTTTTTTTTTAATTGGGAGGGAAGCGTTTAAATTACATATACTTTTTTTTTTTTTTGTATTTTCTGTATTCTGTATTCTCTTCCATTTTGGCTGTACCTTCATTTCTTTTGCATATGGCTCTTCAAGTCATCATGGAGTCAGGAACCGCAAAAGTGCAGTATCAAATTAAAATAAATTCGTGGAAGGTATATAAACGGAGCCGAGGTGGCGCAGTGGTTAAATGCAGCACTGCAGGCTACTTCAGCTGACTGCAGTTCAGCAGTTCGGCTGGTTCAAATCTCACCAGGCTCAAGGTTGACTCAGCCTGCCATCCTTCCGAGGTGGGTAAAATGAGGACCCGGATTGTTGTTGGGGGCAATACGCTGACTCTGTAAACCGCTTAGAGAGGGCTGAAAGCCCTATGAAGCGGTATATAAGTCTAACTGCTATTGCTATTGCTATAAACAAGCTTCAAAAGAAAAAGAAAGGAAGCAAGCAAGCAAGCAAGGAAAGAAAGAGAGAAAGAAAGAGAAAGAAACGAAGGAAGATAGAAGGGAGGGAAGGAAGCAAGAAAGGAAGGAAGGAAGGAAAATAGGAAGGAAGAAAAAGAAGGAAGCTAGGAAGGAAGGAAAGAGGCAAAGAAAGAAAAAGGAAGGAAAGAAGGTAGAAAGGAAGGAAGAAAGAAGAAGGAAGATAGATAGATAGATAGATAGATAGATAGATAGATAGATAGATAGATAGATAGATAGATAGATAGATAGATGATAGGTAGGTAGGTAGGTAGATGGATGGATGGATGGATGGATGGATGGATGGATGGATGGATGGATGGATAGATAGATAGATGGATAGAGATAGATGATAGAGATTAGATAGATAGATAGATAGATAGATAGATAGATAGATAGATAGATAGATAGATAGATAGATAGATAGATGATAGAGATAGATAGATGGATGGATGGATGGATGGATGGATGGATGGATGGATGGATGGTGGTAGGTAGGTAGGTAGGTAGGTAGGTAGGTAGGTAGGTAGATAGATAGATAGATAGATAGATAGATAGATAGATAGATAGATAGATAGATAGGAAAGAAGGAAGGAAGAAAGAATGAATGAATAAACAAAAGAATGAAAGAACAAAAGAAAAGAAATCCTGCATTTCCACAACATGTGCTACACTTTAATTTTAACTTTTCCCTCTGCATTCTGCATACTGAGTTTCTTCGATGAATAATGCAAACTCAGAATGTAGATTAATTCAATGGCAAGATTAAACTTGCTACATAAATGCAGTTATTGAGCTCTCTGAACACGGGGAAAAGGGTAACCGAGACAGTTAAGGGATTTATTTCTAAATCTTTGCAACGGTTTGCTTTATTTTTATTCCGGTCTCTTGGAGTCAGGGGTAACTATTGAAAATGAAGAACATAAAAAAACCGGTGCTTTGAACCAGAAGTGGGTTTCCATGATATGCTTTTTTCCAAACACAGCTTCTTGTGTTACAGCGGAGTTCCCTTAAAAATATTCCAGCAAAACTGTGGCTTGGAGAAAGATCAACACACATCAAGAGACATTTTAAAAGAAAAGAAATAATGTTGGCTATAGAATTCACACATTTGTTGAATGCTGAGATCACCCAAAGCACTTCCGTGACTCTTGAAATTTTATATCTGTCTTAACCATTTTATGCAATTGGTTTTTAATCTTTAGTAATATTTATTTTCTTAATTTTTAGTATAATTGTTCCACCTTCAGTTGAACAGTGTTGTCTGGGTGCAAATACCTTTGTTAAACGACAATCAAAATTACAACATGTTTTGTTGAATTAATATTGATTCTGCAATCCTTGGCATCATGGTATTCCACATATATAATTCTACAATATTAACATAATAATATTCAACATACTGGAAACATATTGTGTTTCCCTCTTTCAAACTTCCATTTATTATTAGTTAACCATTGGTAAAATAGATCCCGTACCGTACAGCTGTGATGGCACAGGCGATGTCACCCGTTCCTCTTCTGGGTTTTTGGTGCTCATGTGGGCACAACCATCAACTGGCCTTTGTCCATGCGGTAGTGCTGGAAGCTGAAAGAGCTGGTCTTCCATTTTCTGGCACGTGATTGTCAGCTGATTGTCACGTGTGCATGCGTGACATAACCAGAAGTCTAGCCCACTGGGTGTCATGTTTGAGCCTGAACATGGAAGTTCATTTTCGGTGTGCTACAGTGGGAAATTCAATTTTTTTTTACTACGCGTTCTGTCGGGCGTGGCTTGGTGGGCGTGGCAGGGGAAGGATACTGCAAATCCCCATTCCCTCCCTACTCCAGGGAAGGATACTGCAAAATCTCCATTCCTTCCCCACTCCAGGGGGAGGGTTACTGCAAAATCCCCATTCGCCCATTCGCTCCCATCAGCTGGGGCTCGGGAGGCAGAGAATAGTGGGGGTGCGGCCAGCCACAGGTGGTACTTGCTGGTTCTCCACACTCATAATTTCTGCTACCGGTTCTCCAGAACCTCTAATCTAAAAAAAACAAACAGCTCATCTCACCAGTGCTGACACTGAGTGGTTTTTGAATGCTGCGCACTCTCATAGAATTGGAGGAAAAGATTTGGAATTTCAGCACTGGCTTTCACCATTTTTTTTTTACCAGAAGCAACCCATTTCTGTTTTCTACAGGGATTAAGTACCCTTAATCCCAGCCAATTTGCTCCTCTTTGCATTGTATTGCAATGAAAAACTCCGTTCTTCTTTTTTGCATGGTCTCTAATACGGTCCGCCTCTCTCTGTTACAGACCAGGGGACGGTGCAGAGGTGGTGGCACTGCCCACGAACTCATCAACAATGGAGAGCTGATCTTAGAAGAAACTGGAAGTTTTTAAGGTTGGTCTCTCTCGCAAGGTTCTTCATTCTATTTTTCCCTCTCATCAAAACACTTCATCTAACAAGCAGGCAAACAGATAATCAAAAGTAGCAGGCAAACGAAAACATATATAAACCACTATCAAAGTTTCCAGTCCTATAGCAGTAATGGTGGCATATTCTGTAAGAGAAAATAGATGGGGCGGGGCCAGCCAGAGGTGGTATTTGCCAGCTCTCCGAACTACTCAAAATTTCCGCTACCATTTCTCCAGAACTGGTCAGAACCTGCTGAATACCACCTTTGCACTTCTTCCCCAAAGAGCCTGATGGCACAGTGGTTAGAGTACTGTGCTGCAGGCTAGCTCTGCTGATCACCGGCTGCCTGCAGTTTGGCAGATCGAATCTCACCAGGCCCAAGATGGATTCAGCCTTCCGTCCTTCCGAAGTGGGTAAAATGAGGACCCAGAGTGTTGAGTGAATGTTGTGTTTTATGGTTAATTTTTTTATCTCACGTTTTTCTTTTATGTCTTGTCTTGCACTCCCCTTCCCCCATTGTTGTAAGCCGCCCTGAGTCCCCTCAGGGAAAAGGGCTGGCCTATAAATGTTCAATAAATCTACAAATCTACAAAATCTTGGGGGGTCAGTAGGCTGACTCTATAAACTGCTTAGAGAGGGCTGTAAATCACTATGAAGTTGTATATATGTCTAAATGCTATTTTATTGTTATTTAAGCTGTGGTAGGCAGTGGTTAGAATGCTGTATTGCAGGGTTAATCTGCCCACAGCCAGGAGTTCTATCCTGACTGGCTCAAGGTTGACTCAGCCTTCTGTCCTTCCAAGGTGGGTAAAATGAGGACCCAGATGTTGGGGGCAAGAGGCTGACTCGGTAAACCGCTTACACAGGGCTGTAAAGCACTGTGAAGTGGTATTTAAGTCTAAGTGCTATTGCTTTGCTATGTCTATGTGAGGTTGTGGGGAATACAACTCACCATGAAAACCTCTTTTCTCAGTTAACTCACATTTTAACAACCGATGCCCATGCTTTTGGTGGGTCTATTAAAAGAGAGGTTTCATGCTATTGATCTTGTGAGGTCTAAGGGAAGAAAGGCAGAATTGCAACACCGCTTTAAATCATTGTTTTTCATTAAATTGTCAGCCTGGCTTGAAGAATTTTAATAGAGTTCTTTTTTCCACGTTATAACAGCTGCCACTGAATCTGGACTTTTTCCTTGTTTATATTGTGATTGCAATCTCTGGGGTGGGACGTCAAATATTCTCTGTGTGTTTGTGTGCCTATGTCTTAGTTGATAAGGTTTCTGACATCTTCTCAAAAAGCCAACTTGCCATTTTCTTTCTTTATAACCCAAAGGTTTCCGATATTGGCCTCAATTAGCTAAAGCTCTAAAGAAGTGACTTAGGAAGAAAAACCAGAGCAAGATTCACATTATAGATTAATAGAGTAGCAGAGTTGGAAGGGACCTTGGAGGTCTTCTAGTCTGACCCCCTGCTCAGGCAGGAGACCCGATACCATTCCGGACAAATGTTCTCCAATCTCTTCTGAAATCCTCCAGTGGTGGAGCACCCACAACTTCTGGAGGCAAGTCATTCCACTGAGATAGAACAGAGTAGAGTAGAATAGAATAGAATAGATAGGAGAATCGTGAGTAGAGTATAGAGTAGAATAGAGTAGGGTAGGGTAGGGTAGAATAGAGTAGATAGAATTGAATAAGAGAATAGTGAGTAGAATAGAGTAGAGTAGAATAAGAATAGAATAGAATAGAATAGAATTATTTATTGGTCGTGTGATAGTACACACAAGGAATTTGTCTTTGGTTGCAGATGCTCTCAGTATATATAAAAAGACATAAAAGATACATTTGTCAGATAATCAGGTACAACACTTAATGATAGTCATAGGGTACAAATAAGCAATCAGGAATCAATCAATATAAATGTAAATCGTAGGATGAAAGCACCAAAGTTACAGTCATACAGTCTTAAGTGGAGGAGATGGGTGATAGGACGATGAGAAGACTAATAGTAATAGTAATGCAGCCTTAGTGAATGGTTGAGGCATGAAATCCTATACATTTCAGACAAATGGCTATCCAGCATCTTCTTAAAGACTTCCAGTATTGGGGCATTCACAACTTCTGGAGGCCACTTCTGTTCCACTGATTAATTGTTCTCACTGTCAGGAAATTTCTCCTTAGTTCTACGCTGCTTCTCTCCTTCATTAGTTTCCACCCATTGCTTCTTATCCTGTCTTCGGGTGCTTTGGAGAATAGCTTGACTCCCTCTTCTTTGGGGCAGCCCCTGAGATATTGGAACACTTCAAAAACCCAATTCATGGACTTTGACTAGGTATTTGGAAGTCCTCAGGAGATGGAGGGGGACTTGCTTGATTTCCCTGTGAACTGTTAGTGGAACCAGAAACATCCGTTACTTGCCAGTTTTTGCATCCAGTTGTAATATATGCTAAGAAAAGTAGTTCCGTCAAAGCAAGTCTGACTTTTGAAATCCTCTTCCATGTTCCCAAGCTCAGATTAGACTGCAACAGTTACCGTTATGCAGAAAAAGGAAATTAAAGAACTCCTCCAAAAAACGACTCTTCCAAAAAATGACAAGATTCTTTCTGAATCAAGCTGGATTTGGCCTATTTCACATCCCACTTCTCCAGTGTTAAGACCCTTTAAGAGAATTAATTTCCCCCCAAAAATTCCCCGTGCTCTTAAGGCAGGGTTCCCCAAACTTGGCAACTTTAAGACTGGAGCCAGCTGGAGAATTCTGGGAGTTGAAGGTCCACAAGTCTTAAAGTTGCCAGTTTGAAGACCACTGTTTTAAGGAGTAGGACAAGCTACCGCAGAAAGAAAGAGGAGGAAAAAATAATTTCCTTTTTTAACACAGCCACATTTCCACAGATGAGAAAGTGGGTTTAGGGTGCTTAAAACATGTCTGAGACCTGGTGTATTTGTGAGATGTCGTCAAGGATAACAGTTCTCTGGTTTCAATCATAAAAGCATCCATCCATTTTTTTCAGTCGGAGATCTGGCGAAGTAAACCAACTGTGGAGAAGCAGAAAATTATATGCAAACAAAAAGCATGCTCCAACATATGCCTATGAACCATGCGAGCTCATATGAATAGCATTTGGCTGGGGCAGTTGTCTGTTGCAATATTTTGCTATTTCTAAATCATTACCAAAGAATTGCAGATCCACGTGCACAAACTATCCCTTCTTCCCTCTGTTGTAGCCCACTAATGCCAGTGGAGCTGGCAGCAGATTCAGACAATGAGGAGGTTAGGGAGGAACATGGGCCAGTCCTGGAGTCTGGGGAAGGCTCTGAGGAGGGCTCTGCGTCAGAGGCAGAGAGGGGGCCAGGGCCATCTGACAGTTATCAGCTGCCTTCGGAGTCGGAAATCAGTGAGGCAGAAGAACAGCTGGAGCCTGTTCCCAGTGTGCGCATGCACGAGTTGCCAGACGAAGGGAGCAGCTAAAGAACAGGGGTTGACTTGGGAGGAAGGCCACAGGTGAACGATGAATGGGCCCTCCCAGAGGAAATTAAAGAGGAGCAAAAGGGGAGTGGAGTTTGCAGGAGACAATTAGTTCGCTTCATTGGTTTGTGACTCTCCGAGACTCCTGGTCAAGTTCTGCAGATCTCGGCCTGGCATCTCTCCAAGCCAGATAAGGTCTGTGACTGTAAATCCTCCCTTGAAAGACTTTGCTGGATGTGAAGGAGCAGAATTCACAGTCAATTAATAAAAGGGGTTTTGTTTGGGACAAGGACTTTGCTGCATGCCCTTGGGAAGCCTCGGTCAGAAACCCCCCTCCCTACCACCATCACGGGTCCACAGATCTGGAAAGGGTTGGGGACTCTGGACTAGAAGACCTTAGAGGTCCTTCCCAGCCCTATGATTCTAAGATGGGACAATTGCTGAAGACAGTGGGAGGGGGGGGTCAGGAAATCACATGATAGCTAGATTATCCTTTAGTGTGTGGGTGAACTGAGGAACTGGCGGCTTTTGCAATCCCTTGGGAAGTCCTTTCCCAGGGGGAGGGGGGAGGGAAATATCTGGAGAAATCCTTGGACAATTTCTGTCAAGCCTTCTGAAAGCTCTCCAAGAGATGACTTGGTTCTTGGCTGCCTCCCTCTTCTCTTTCGTATCCTTATCTGCTCTCGCTCGCAGCTCACTTTCGTCTGCGTCTCCCTTTCGAAACTCAGTGAAAAATTCAGCCACAGTGTGATGGAGAATAAGGGGAAAAAAACACCTGAGAGGGAGAGGGGGGGGGGAATGGATGGGGATTTCTCTGGTCTGTGTTCAGGGAATAAATTGCAACGGGATGTCAGATCTGATTTGACATGACATCAGTCACTCAGGATTCCTGACTTCCAGATTGATTGGGAATTCTTGTGCGTGCTCTGCTTGCAATTTCTGATACAATCCATATGTGTGTGTGTGTGTGTGTATGGATGGATGGATAGATAGATAGATAGAGAGATAGATAGATAGATACATAGATAGATAGATATAGATATAGATATAGATATAGAGATAGAGATAGAGATAGAGATAGATATAGATATAGATATAGATATAGATATAGATATAGATATAGATATAGATAGATATAGATATAGATATAGATATAGAGATAGAGATAGAGATAGAGATATACACACACACACACACACACAGACATACATATACATATAGCCGAGGTGGCGCAGTGGTTAGGGTGCAGTACTGCAGGCCACTTCAGCTGTCTGTTATCTACAGTTCAGCGGTTCTAATCTCACCGGCTCAAGGTTGACTCAGTCTTCCATCCTTCCGAGGTGGGTGAAATGAGGACCCAGACTGTTGGGGGCGATATGCTGATTGTGTAAACCGCTTAGAGAGGGCTGAAAGCCCTATGAAGCGGTATATAAGTCTAACTGCTATTGCTATATATAGCACTTAGCAATAGCACTTAGACTTATATACCATTTCACAGTGTTTTATAGCCCGCTCTAAGTGGTTTACAGAGTCAACCTATTGCCTCCAACCATCTGGATCCTCATTTTACCCACCTCAGAAGGACGGAAGGCTGAATTGACCTTGAGGAGGTCAGGATTGAACTCCTGTGCAGTGGGCAGAATGAGTCACTGCCACATCAGGAAGAAGAATGAGAAAGGGAATAAGAGAGGGAGGGAGGGAGGGAGGGAGGGAGGGAAGGAAGAAGGAAGGAAGGAAGGAAGGGCAATACAATATAATACAATTACAATAGCAGAGTTGGAAGGGACCTTGGAGGTCTTCTAGTCCAACCCCCTGCCTAGCAGGAAACCCTACACCACTTCAGACAAATGGCTATCCAACATCTTCTTAAAAACTTCCAGTGTTGGAGCACCCACAACGTTCTGGAGGCAACGTCTGTTCCCCTAGTTAATTGTTCTCACTGTCAAGAAATCCCTCCTCAGTTCTAAGTTGCTTCTCTCCTTGATTAGTTTTCACCCATTGCTTCTTGTTCTGCCCTCAGGTGCTTTGAAGAATAGTTTTGACTCCTTCTTCTTTGTGCAACCCCTGAGATATTGGAAGGCTGCTATCATGTCTCCCCTGGTCCTTCTTTTTCATTAAACTAGACATTATGCAGTTCCTGCAATACGTTCTTCATTGTGTTTTAGCCTCCAGTCCCTTAATCCTCTTTGTGGCTCTTCTCTGCACTCTTTCTAGAGTCTCCACATCTTTTCTACATTGTGACGACCAAAATTGAATGCCGTATTCCAAGTGTGGCCTTACCAAGGCATTATAAAGTGGTATTAACCCTTCACGTGATCTTGATTCTCTCCCTCTGTTGATGCAGCCTAGAACTGTGTTGGCTTTTTTGGCAGCTGCTGCACACGGCTGGCTCCTATTTAAATGGTTGCCCACTAGGATTCCAAGGTCCCTCTCACAGGTTCTACTATTGAGCCAAGGTACCACCTATACTGTACCTGTGCATTTTTGTTTTTTTGCATTTCACAATAGCTCTTTAGACTTGTATACTTTCTTTACAATGCTTTATAGTGCCTCGCTAAGTGGGTTTACAGAGTCGCCTATTGCCCCCAACAATCTGGCTCCTCATTTTACTGACCTCAGAAGGATGGAAGAACTTGAGTCAATCTTGAGACAGTCAGGACTGAACTCTTGGCAGTGGGAAGAATTTACCTGCAATGTGGCATTCCAACCACTGCACCACCAGGAAGGAGAATGAGAAGGGAGTAAGAGAGGAAGGATGGAAGGGAGGAAGGAAGGAAGGACGAAGGGAGGGAGGGATAGCAATACACTGAGACTTATATACCGCTTCACAGTGCTTACAGCCCTCTCTATGTCGTTACAGAGTCAGCCTATTGCCCCCAACAATCTGGGTCCTTATTTTACTGACCTCAGAAGGATGGAAGAACTTGAGTCAATCTTGCTGCATTCTAACCACTGCACCACCAGGAAGGGGAATGAGAATGGGAATAAGAGAGGAAGGATGGAAGGAAGGATAAAATGGGACAAAACTCACTCAGAACATGTCTCAGTTAGCAACATAAATTTTGGACTCATTTGTGTCCTTAAATTGAGAACTACTTATAGTGCAAATGAGAACCAAGTGATGTGTATCCATTCTGCTTTTCCAAGTGTAGTAGTAATGATTAGAAACAGACTTTGTTTTTTTCTTATGGGATTATCCTGCTAATCTTTGAGCCTTCCTCTTCTCTTCTTGGCTATCATATGAGTGTGTTTTACAAAGAGGGATATATTGCCTTGCTAGTTAGCTTCATGTACCTCCTTTGTCCTTTTTCTGTTTCTAAATTTGGGCCCGAGTAGCCCCAGAGAGGTACATGCCCGCTAGCTGGACAGGTCTTCTGAACCAGCTGAATGCAAACACAACGTCAAACGTGCCAACACTTCATTTGCAATGTGGACGGTTGCCTTGATTCATCCAAATACCTCGTTCGGTATTGCTGGCAAGAAACACGGGACACTTTCCCCCCCCACACACCACACAATCCTGTTTACACACTCGTTAAATTGAGCTGTGACCCAAAGGATACGTGCTCTCATTTTTCAAAGCATAAACACGGGATTTATATTTGAGAAGAACAAGACTGGCTTATCTTCCGTTCTTCATCGGCTCCTCCTGTGATGGATCCGTAAGAAGTCAGGGTTACAAAGCTTTGCCAGTGTTGGATATGATGCTGTCACGGGGAAGGGTGAGAAACATGTTACAAAGCTGGAGGAAAAAGGACAAAAGTGTTTATTATCTGGAGACTGGACTGTCAGTTTATGGCAACAGCACTTAGACTTATATACCGCTTCGTAGTGCTTTTTACAGCCCTCTCTAAACGGTTTACAGAGTCAGCCTATTTGTCCCCAACAATCTGGGTCCTCATTTTACCCACCTCGGAAGGATGGAAGGCTGAGTCACCTTGAGCCAGACAGAATTGAACTCCAGGCAGTTGGCAGAGTTAGCCTACAATGCTGCTTTCTAACCACTGTGCAGGCAGGCAGGCAGCAGGCAGGCATGCAGGCAGGCAGGCAGGCAGGCAGGAAGGAAGGAAGGAAGGAAGGAAGGAAGGAAGGAAGGAAGGATAGCAATAGCCCTTAGACTTATATACTGCTTCATAGTGTTTTACAGCCCTCTCTAAGCGGTTTACAGAGTCAGCCTCTTGCCCCCCAACAATCTGGGTCCTCATTTACCCACCTTAGAAGGGATGGAAGGCTGAGTCAACCTTGAGCCAATCAAGGATCGAACTCCTGGCAGTGGGCAGAATTAGCCTGCAATAGTGCTTTCTAGCCACTGTGCCAGAAGAAAGGGAGGAAGGGAAGGAGGGAGGGATGGAGGAAGGGATAGCAATAGCACTTTGACTTCTGTACTGCTCACTGTTCTTTCCAGCCCTCTCTTAAGCGTTTTTACAGAGTCAGCCTTTTGCCCTCGACAATCTGGGTCCTCATTTTACTGACTTCGGAAGGATGGAAGGCTGAGTCAACTTTTGAGCCGGTCAGGATGAACTCCTGGCAGTGGGCAGAGTTAGTTTGTCTACAACTAACTGCATTCTAAGACTGCGCTACCACAGTTTGAATAACAATAATAGCATTTAGACTTATATACCGCTTCATAGTGCTTTTACAGCCCTCTCTAAGCGGTTTACAGAGTCAGCCTCTTGCCCCCCAACAATCTGGGTCCTCATTTTACCCACCTTGGAAGGGATGGAAGGCTGAGTCGACCTCGAGCCGGTCATGATCGAACTCCTGGCTGTGGGCAGTGTTAGTTCATCTGCAGTACTACATTCTAAGCACTGTGCCACCACAGCTCAATTTATGAATTGGGGACTGTTATGATTGTTATGACCAAAGTTTTAGAATCTAAACTATTCTTTTTTTTTCCAGAATAATGCTCCGATAACAACAATGGCCATTTCATCGAAAAAGGTACTGAGAGAAAGAACATCATTCAACAGTTACAATTTGGAGTTTATCATTCCTTAAATGGTGCAACTATATCAATTTTAGACCATGAGTTGAGTACCAAACCAAGAATCATCATTAAGCAGTTGCAGTTTGGGGTTTGAAAATCCTTAAATGTATTTGGTGCAAATATATCAATTAGAGGCCATGAGTGGAATCCTGAACCAGGGCAATGAATTTAAACCAGTTATCAACATATGTCAAGGCTAACTTTGTCTAGTGATACGATGGTGATTAACTAAATCAGGCAGGCTGTGACTTATTTAGAAAGACCTTTTTGCTACCACCCCCACCCCAAATATATCATAGCTGAGTAATCAATCTATGAAGTAGTTGGAGTGGAAAGTAAAGAACATGTTGTATGCCAAATGATGAGATCTTTACAGAGAAGGGTTTTAAAGGCTGCCACTCGTTCTAATACCATCCCAAAAATGTGTGCATCTGCTATGTGCTGATGGAGAGAGAGAGAGAAGGAGAAAGAGAGAGAGAGAGAGAGAGATTTGGGAGGGAAGGAGAAATAGATGATAAATAGATAGATGATAGATAGACAGACAGACAGATATATAGATGATGGATGGATGGAGATTGACAGAAAGAGAGATGATAGATAGATAGGTAGGTAGGTAGGTAGTAGTAGTAGGTAGGTAGGTAGGCAGGAGGCAGGCAGACAGACAGACAGACAGACAAGTGATGATGGATGGATGGATACATGGATTCATGGAGAGAGATAGAAATAAAAATGATGGATGGATGGATGGATGGACGGACGGACGGACAGACAGACAGAGATGGATGATAGATGGATGGATGGATGGATGGATACATGGATTCATGGAGAGAGATAGAAATAAAAATGATGGATGGATGGATGGATGGATGGATGGATGGATGGATGGACGGACAGACGGACGGACAGACAGACAGAGATGGATGATAGATGGATGGATGGATGGATACATGGATTCATGGAGAGAGATAGAAATAAAAATGATGATGGATGGATGGATGGATGGATGGTTGGATAGATAGATAGATAGATAGATAGATAGATAGATAGATAGATAGATAGATAGATAGATAGATAGATAGATAGATAGGCAGGCAGGCAGGCAGGCAGGCAGGCAGGCAGGCAGGCAGGCAGGCAGGCAGGCAGGCAGGCAGGCAGGCAGGCAGGCAGAGACAGACAGACAGGCAGACAGACAGGCAGACAGACAGAGATGGATGATAGATGGATGGATGGACGGACAGACCGATGGATGGACAGACAGACACAGACGATGGATGGATGGATGGATGGATACAGAGAGAAAGAAATTATAGATGATAGATAGCTGGATAGCTAGAGAGAGAGAGAGAGAGAGAGAGGCAGGCAAGCAGGCAGTCAGTCAGACAGACAGACAGACAGACAAATAGACAGACCCTTACCCTCAAAGTTTGGAAAATGTTAACATCGTTCCCAAACATTTCCTAAAAGGGACGTGCCATACAGTGATAACCAGAGTCCCCCTGCATTCATTTTGGCCTAAGCGATTCAGTCCTTGGCTTCGCGATCCTTTGAAGGGCTCAAGGGTGGAAGATCTCTATTTGCTGCCTTCAGCCTAGGCATCTTCCTTCAGCTCCAGAAGCTGCAACCCTAACGTCTCCCTTGCTTTTCCCACAGCAACAGTTGTATGTCAGCTCCGAGGAAGGCGTCACCCAGGTCTCCTTGCACCGTTGCCACATCTACGGGACTGCCTGTGCCGACTGCTGCCTGGCCAGGGACCCTTACTGTGCCTGGGATGGCAACTCCTGCCTCCAGGTTCTACCCGACGGGCAAAAGGTGAAGGAGGACAAGCCAACGAATAAGATTGGCAGAAAGAAGTGCAGTTGTGGCGGTTAACATTTTGTTCACATAGCTGTGATGTAATAATCATGGTGGCGCAGTGTTTAGAGTGCAGTACTGCAGGCTACTTCTGCTGACTGCCGGCTGCCTGAAATTTGGTGGTTCAAATCTCACCAGGCTCAAGGTTGACTCAGACGTCCGTCCCTTCCGAGGTGGGTAAAATGAGGACCCAGATTGTTGGGGGCAAAAGGCTGACTCTGTAAACCGCTTAGAGAGGGTTGTGAAATACTATGAAGCGGTATATAAGTCTAAGTGCTAGTGCTAAGTTCTGTCTGTCTATCATCCATCCATTCATTCCCATATCATCCACCCACCTATCTGTCTGTCTGTCTGTCTGTCCGTCTGTGCGTCCATCTGTCCCATCCATCCATCCATCCATCCATCCATCCATCCATCCATCCATCCATCCATCTATCTATCTATCTATCTATCTATCTATCTATCTATCTATCTATATCTCTGAGTCGTGGTGGTGCAGTGGTTAGAACACGGTAGTGCAGGCTGATTCAGCTCACTGCCAGCAGTTCGATCCTGCCTGGCTCAAGGTTGACTCGACTTCTCTCCTTCCGAAGTGGGTTAAAATGGGGACCTAGATTGTTGGGGGCAAGAGGCTGACTCTGTAAACCGCTTAGAGAGAGCTATAAAACACTGTGAAGCGGTATATAAGTCTAAGTTCTATCGCTATCTCTCCCTTCCTCTCTTATTCCCTTTCTCATCTACATCGGTGGCTCAGTGGTTAGAGTGCAGTATTTCGGTCTGACTCTGCCCACTGCCAGCAGTTCGATCCTGGCAGGCCTCTAGATTGACTCAGCCTTCCATCCCTTCCAAGGTGGGTAAATGGGGACCGAGATTGTTGGGGGCAAGAGGCTGACTCTGTAAACCACTTAGAGAGGGCCGTAAATTACTGTTGAACGCGGTATATAAGTCCAAGTACTATTGCTCTGCTACTGGGAATGTCTTTCACTGCTTCTAAGTTTTCGAAACAGTCAGACTGCCCATCTAGAATGTTTTCTGTCTTCTGAGAGATTTTTTAAGAAAACCAGGGACCTTGTTTCACTGTGTTCCCATTGTTAGTGCTAATAAGTTTCTGAATATGATATTTGCCTGCTGCACATTTCAGAATTTGCCAAAATGTGATCTGAACATGAAGATATGTCTGTAACTATCTTCACCGGGCTTCACAATGGAGCCCCCATATCCTTTCAAGTCATATTTGGGCTTGCTCTGGTGGGAAAAAAGGAAACGCATAGATAATGAAGTCTGGGTTTAACATGTTTTTTTTTTTTTGGAGAAAAGTTTTATTTTATTTTAACATATAATATAATCCAAAGCATATCTACACATCTTAACCAACATTTTTGAGTATTCAGTAGTATATCAATTCCTCTTGCCATTCAGCCTCTTCAATTTTTATTGCTCTTCTGCTTTCCATACACATTATTTCATCTTCATCTCTCCGCTTCTCCTCTCTTCTCCTCCCTACCTTCTTCTATCCTCTCTCTCTCTTCTCTACTTTCCCTTGCTCTCTTCCTCTCCTCTCCTCTCTTTCCACACCTTCCTCCAGTGATGGGATTCAAATAATTTAATAAACGGTCCTCTGCCCGAATGACCAGCTGGGTAGGCGTGGTTTGGTGGTCTTGTGATTGGGTGGGTGTGGCCAACTCAATGTCACTCAGATCAATGGGCGCTTCGCCTTAGCTGTAACAATGTAATAAGGGTTAATGAAGAGGCAGTTTCTGTAAGCAGGGCAATAAAGATTAAGCTAGAAACAACACTAGAATGTTTCCTTCCTGCCTTCCTTACAGGATTAGCCCTGTAAAGTGGGGAAAACACAAAAGGAGATTTCTTCCAACAACCGATTCTCCGAACTGCTTAGAAAGTTACGAACCGGTTCTTCGAATAGGTGCGAACTGGCTGAATCCCACCACTGCTTCCCTCTCTCCTGCTCTTTCCCTCCCTTCTACTTCCCTCTCTCCTGTCTCCTTTCTCCCTCTTTCCCTCTCTTTATCTCCCTTCCATTCTCCATTTTACGTGGTGTATTTCCACCTTTTAGCAAACCCCATTTAATATCACGGAGTTGATAATATATTCTCAATGAAAGAAGCGAAAAAATGTTTCCATATTGCTAGTTTTTCTTTTAAAGGTATACCTTTATATGAATTCCAATTGTTCTCTCTCTCCTCTCTCCCTCCCTCCCTCCGTCCCTCTCTCTCTCTCTCTCTCTCTCTCTCTCCCCCCCTCCCAAATAACAACCATCTCCTTTTGAGTAATATTTGGGCTTGCTTTGGTGGGAAAAGAGGAAACTCGTAGATAATGAAGTCTGGGTTTTACATGTTTAGGAAATTAATTCCTTTATGTAGGAATATATGTATAAAATTGAGGAAAATTATCGGTAGCCAGCCAAGTCTGGGAGTCTAGACACCAGTAAGTAACTCCTTCGGGCAGACAATGTTTTCTCCTGTCTCTTTTCGGTGCCCCATTGAATGCCTACAAAATCGTGTTTTTCCAAAACATGACTGCGAGAAGTTGGATCGTGGCTTCCTTGTGAAAAACCTATCGCCGTGTTTGCCAAATATTTTTCATGTCACGGTCATTAAGTACCGAATTTCCCAGCGCTTTTTTTTTCCTCGTTTGAAATGGATCTTTCCATTGTTTCACGACGACTTCTGAAAGACCCTCTTGTTCCTCCCTGGTCTGTGATCTCTTTCAACATTTTCGTGGCAAAAGGCTTGAAAAAAAAAATTGCTGGAGAGAAAGGCTTCTAACCCTCAGGTCAAATTCTTGTACGGAACATGCAACAATGCTAAAAGGAAAAAAGAAACAAAAAACAAATGTTCCTTCGCAAAGAAGCCATCCAGCCAGAAATCACAACACAACATCAACATGTACGGGATAAAAATCCTCTTTGTTTTTCCCCACTACCCACAAAACCAGGGGTGGGCCAGAGGTGGTATTCAGCAGGTTCTGAGCAATTCTGGAGGACTGTTAGTGGAAATTTAGAGCAGTTTGGAGAACGGTAAATGCCACCACTGGCTGGCCCCGCCCCTCTTCTCTTCTCTGCCTCCCGAGTCCCAACTGATGGGAAAGAATGGGATTTGTAGGGTTTTTACAGTGAATCGTCTGGATGGTCCTTAGAACTGAGGTTACACGTGTAAGTAGAAACTGCAGCAATCTGCAGAAAATATTTGCCTGTCAGCTATTCTTCGCTCTTGCAGGTGTTCCCAGGGATGTTCGAGGACACGGGATGAAACAAAGTAATAACCTGCAACATTTTATTCACTCATTGATAACACTTGATTTACTTAGCTATTACAACGTGAACATTCTCACGAACACCAATGATGTAAGGACTAACCAATTATTGTGCCTTGGAGATTTGTTAGCCAATAATGAGATAATACGTAAAGCTCAAAGAAGCTGAAAACACTATAAGAATGATGTTTCATGATAATAAGTTTGCTGTTGGTTCTCATGTTAATTCTGGATGCTCAATAAACTTGGTTGATTCAGCTATCCGTGAGTGGACATTCCTTTCATCTTCAGCCTCGGGAACCCTAAAATGCTACATTTTGGTGCCCCGAACAGGGACCCATACTTTGTCCAGGGAAGGACAGGTGTCGTCAGCCTAAGGGCTCTACAATCTACTTTATAAGATTTCTGTAAGTATGGGATCTTCGCTTTCTCAAGAGCAAAGAATAGCTGACAGGCAAATATTTTCTGCAGATTGCTGCGATTTCTATTTACACGTGTAACCTCAGTTCTAAGGACCATCCAGATGATTCACTGTAAAACCCTACAGGGATTTGCAGTATCCTTGAGCCAGTCAGGATCGAACTGTTGGCAGTTGACAGAGTCAGCATGCAGTACTGCATTCTAACCACTGTGCCACCATGATGTTACTGGTTGGGTAGTGTAACATCTGAAAGAAAACCACCAAGCTCAGAGAGCACCAAGGACCCCACAGTTCAACCCTGAGCTGCAGATACTCTCTATTATCGATACTTGGCTAGTTGGTGAAATTTTGCAGCTACCTAACTTTCCTTTCCCTTACTGTTACAGGCGGAGTCGAAGGCAAGATGTGAGACATGGAAATCCTATGACTCAGTGTCGGGATTTAACCTCAAAGGTACGTTGAACTCAAAGATAGCTGGGTTACAGAAAGAAATGGCCCTTTTCTTCCTGAGTGAATCATGGTGGCCATTCCACGTGCTAGTAAAAATAGTGGATTACCCCTAAATGTGTCCCGTTTTTTCCTTCCCATTGGGCGGTGTGTCTTGAGAGGGTATTTAATTTCACTGCAGCAGGAGTGGTTGGTTGCAAAAACCCCTCTTATCTACAACGTTGGCCAAAGTTGACTCCATAAATGAAGACGTCTCCCTGAGCTTTTGAAGTTCGCCTACTTTTAAGTTTCACGATTTTATTGCAATTGTGTCATAAGGTCAGCGGACTTCGGAATCATCTTTATCCATACCGTTCTGAAGAAACAGAATATTGATTCATTTGTTTTCCAGCTACGTAAATGGAAGCTATTGTACAGACAGTAACAGAATAGCAGAGTTGGAAGGGACCTTGGAGGTCTTCTAGTCCAATTCCTTGTTTAGGCAGGAAACTCTACACCACTTCAGACAAATGTTTCTCTAATCTCTTCTTTAAAAACTTCCAGTGTTGGAGCATTCACAACTTCTGGAGGCATGTTGTTCCACTAATTAATTGTTCTCACTGTCAGGAAATTTCTCCTTAGTTCTAAGTTGCTTCTCTCCTTGATTAGTTTCCACCCATTGCTCTTGTTCTATCCTCAGGTGCCTTGGAGAATAGTTTGACTCCCTCTTCTTTGGGGCAGCCCCTGAGATATTGGAAGACTGCTATCATGTCTCTCCTACTCCTTCTTTTCATTAAAGTAGACATACCCAGTTCCTGCAACCGTTCTCGTACGTTTCAGCCTCCAGTCCCCCAATCCTCTTTGTTGCTCTTCTCTGCCCTCTTTCTAGAGTCTCCCCATCTTTTTTACAACGTGGCGACCAAAACTGGATGCAGTATTCCAAGGGTTCACTTCCCAAGGCCTTATAAATGGTATTAACCCTTCCCGTGATCTTGATTCTCTCCCTCTGTTGATGCAGCCTAGAACTGTGTTGGCTTTTTTGGCAGCTGCTGCCCACGGCTGGCTCCTATTTAAATGCTTGTCCACTAGGACTCCAAGATCCCTTTTGCAGTTACTACTATTGAGCAAGGTCCCACCTATACTGTACCTGTGGGTTAATTCTTGACTTACAATCCCAACTGAGCCCAAAATGTATGCTGCTATGCAAAACATTGAAGTGAATTTTGACCCCCTTTAACGACCTCCCTTGCCATAGTTGTTAAGCGAATCATTGCCGTTGTTAAATCTTGTCAGAAGGACGCAAAAAGGGCATCGCAGGACCTTGGGGCCCAGCCATGGTCATAAATAAGAACCAGTGCCAAGCGTCTGAATTCTGGTCATACAATAATCCAGATGCTGTGATGGTCGTAAGTGTGAAAAAACGGACGTAAGTGCCGTTGTAACTTCCAACAGTCACTGCAAATGATTCTAAGTGAAGGATTGCCTGTATTTTGGCTTCGGTGTCCTATTTATTGCGAGGAAGGAACAGGAGGGGTGGGCTTCTGGGGATTTGCAGGGGTTTGGGAGAACCTCTAACCAAGATTGTTTGCAGTTTGGAGAACCCCCAAATCCCACTCCTGGCTGGCCATGCCCACCCTGTCACCCGTCCAGGAGTCCCCATATGGCCTGTAAGTGCAGGGCGCACACAGAGGCTCAGGGAGAGCAAAAACGGGCCTACCGGAACGCGAGGAGGCCATTTTTGCCCTCCTGGAGGCTCGAAGAAAGCTTCCGGAAGCCCCCCCTCCTCCATGGCCACATCTGCCCACCAACTGGGCAGAGAACCCCTTGCTAACATTTTTATTATTTATTTATTTATTATTTATTTATTTATTTATTATTTATTTATTTATTTATTATTATTTATTTATTTCCAAAACAAACATGTTGTAAAAAGTATATCAGCTGGTTACAAAAAGCTTTTGTGCATCTCTTCCACCGTCCTCAAATATAATTCATATTAATTCAAATATCTTACCTCAAATATTTACTATATTAACATCATCATACCTCCACTTTTATTTGACTACAATTATTTAAACATCCTTTATCCTTAAATATACCAAGATTCAGTCCATAACCACATGCTAACATTTTTGAAGCCCATCCCTGGAAGGAAGGTTGGCACAGCTTAGATTTTCCAAAAATTCTGAAAAAAAGGTAGTTTATTTATCTATTTTAAATCAAAGCTCCAGCCCAAAACCAAACACAGTCAAAAAAAAATGTGTTCAAGAAATAAGAAGTTACTCACTTTTTCCTTCTTTTTTATTTTTAAGGCTTTGACCTTTTTTCCTTTCTTCCTCCTTCCTTTAAAGAGTGGAAAACGATCCCCCGTCTCGGATTCCAGCACTTAAGATTATATAAGGCAGTTCCATTTTAAGCAGAAGGAGCAGCCTTTCCCAAAATAGTTAGGCTGCACCAGGTTTCCCAAACAACTTTTCTCCTGGTTAATTGTAAGTGGCCTTTTTTTTTTTTTTCAGAATGGTTTCCTATAAAGGAAGGTGTATTTATTGATGGATATTTGATGGGTTGTGCTCAGGGAAGAGTTTCATCCTGAAACTTGAGGGAGTTTGGGTGTGATTTAGAGTAGAATACTGTAGAGTAGAGTAGAGTAGAGTAGAGTAGAGTAGAGTAGAGTAGAGTAGAGTAGAGTAGAGTAGAGTAATGTAGAGTAATGTAGAGTAGAGTAGAATAGAGTAGAATACTATAGAGTAGAGTAGAGTAGAGTGGAATAGAGTACAGTACAATACTGTAGATTATAGTAGAGTAGAATAGAGTAGAATACTGTAGAGTAGAGTGGAATAGAGTACAGTACAATACTGTAGATTATAGTAGAGTAGAATAGAGTAGAATACTGTAGAGTAGAGTAGAGTGGAATAGAGTACAGTACAATACTGTAGATTATAGTAGAGTAGAATAGAGTAGAATACTGTAGAGTAGAGTAGAATAATGTAGAGTAGAGTAGGATAGAGTAGAATACTGTAGAGTAGAGTAGAGTGGAATAAAGTACAGTACAATACTGTAGATTATAGTAGAGTAGTAGAATAGTGTAGAGTAGAGTAGAATAATGTAGAGTAGAGTAGAATAGAGTAGAATACTGTAGAGTAGAGTAGAATAGAGTAGAATACTGTAGAGTAGAATAATGTAGAGTAGAGTAGAGTAGAGTAGAGTAGAGTAGAGTAGAGTAGAGTAGAGTAGAATACTATAGAGCAGAATAGATTAGAGTAGGGTAGGGTAGAGTAGAGCAGAGCAGAACAGAATAGGTTGAAAGGGACTTTGGAGGTCTTCTAGTCCAGCCCCTTGCTCAGGCAGGAAACCTGATATGAACCCTCCTTAAAAATACATATTTTTTTCCTTCAGTAACATAGAAGATTCTTTGTGCATGCACACAATTGTGAACCTGTTGTCTTCTTTTCAAAGCCATCAGCTACAAAATAATTAAATATGGGGTTATTGTTATTATTACTTAATCCTGCTGCATTTGAAGCTTTCACATAAAAAACTTCCTCTTTCAAAAAGGAAAACACCGTGGGATGTTTTTTGGCCGGTCATTCATTCTCTCGGACACACCCTGGGTCTCACAGGGCTGTTGTCCTAAAGAAACAATGAAGCTTTAATCCCCATGAAAGCTCTTTGTGCTCCTGGAAAAGAAAGACAGGATGACAATAGCAAAGTGATGTAAGCAACATCGAATTGTAAAAATCCTGGATTGGGGCTTTTATTTTATAGGGAATAAAACATATGAAAAACAGTTGCTGGAATTGATTATGTCTAGTTTAATGAAAAGAAGGTCTAGGGGAAACACGATAGCAGTGTTCCAATATCTCAGGAGTTGCCCCAAAGAAGAGGGAGTCAAACTATTTTCCAAGGCACCTGAGGGCAGGACAAGAAGCAATGGGTGGAAACTAATCATGGAGAGAAGCAACTTAGAACTAAGGAGAAATTTCCTGACAGTGAGAACAATTAATCAGTGGAACAGAAGTTGCCTCCAGAAGTTGTGAATGCTCCAACACTGGAGGTCTTTAAGAAGATGTTGGAGAGACATTTGTCTGAAATGGTATAGGGTTTCCTGCCTAGGCAGGGGGTTGGACTAGAAGACCTCCAAGGTCCCTCCCTACTCTGTTATCTTTTTTTAACATGGCTTTCCTGTTCATTAAAGCCTTGTAAAATCACACCTGGGAAGATTACACACCTGGAAAAATCTTCGAAAAGGCAAAGATCATGATCTTGGTGGGCTTCAAAGTACACATTGACAGAACAACTTAAATGCAAGCACCAAACACTGCTACTATTGAAAAGGTGGAGGGGGCGGAGTGAACATCACTACATTGCTGAAAAAATTGAGACAGTCATAATATTGGCAATCCAAGACTTTGGAATAAAAAATAACTGATAGAATAGGAATAGGAAATAGGAAATAGGAAATAGGAAATAGGAAATAGGAATAGGAATAGGAATAGGAATAGGAATAGGAATAGGAGTGGAGTGGAGTGGAGTGGAGTGGAGTGGAGTAGAGTAGAGTAGAGTAGAGTAGAGTAGAGTAGAGTAGAGTAGAGTAGAGTAGAGTAGAGTCAAACAGAGCAGAACAGAATGATGGGATGGGATGGAATAGAATAGAATATAGGAAATAGGAAATAGGAAATAGGAAAAGAATAGAATGTAGAATAGAATAGAATAGAACAGAATAGAATAGAGCAGAGTTTAAAGACAGGTAAGGACGATGGGTGGGTGGGTGGGCCCTCTGGAGCACCGTACTGGAACTGTATCCGGTATTCGGGCAGGGAGTACTCGGGGCGTACTGCCTGCAACCATCACTGGAATAAATACTGATGTTGTGATCCTCCTCCTCCCCCTCCCCCTCCTCCTCCTCCCCCCCCCTCCTCCTCCTCCTCTCACCCTCCCCCCTCCTCCTCCACCTCCTCCTCCTCCTCCATTCATGGCACAAATGCCACAACTGGGCACCTTATTATGATTACAGTACTACCCAGATAGCTCTAAGTGCATCTACGATAGTTGCCAGGCACTAGGATTTAATAGCTACCAGCTGATGTAAGGTTGTAAGCTATAATCTGTAGGCTGATGCAATTAGGATGATTCAGCAATACATGTATCACTTTTTAAAGACTCTGATGGGTCCACATAAGCCACCCTTTAAGAGGTGTCTATACAGTATATATGTGATCATTAGAGGGCATTCCTCTCTCTCGTCATGTATTTCATTTCTCTCCTTGTGTCCATAGCTGAGTGGTAAGGGATTTATCTACCGTGTATATGTCTGTATACATTTGTATATAAACCACTATTAATTTTCTACAGGCTCTGTGTGCTGTGTTGTGCTCCTGGGTTTATTTCGTGATAATCATCATGCTGCCAAAACTCTGACAATAGTTAAAGATAACATGATAGAATATACCCTGTCCCGAGTAATGGAACTTTTTCCAAGTGGTGAATTAAAACCTTCTTCATTTTTATTATATTCAAGTGCTATTCCAATCTTACAGGGTGGCATCTATTGTACAAAACAACACCAATGTCTCAACTATGACTCTCAAAGTGTTGAAAATGTTGATTTACATTCTAGCTTATCGAAACGCAGCTGAGGTCATTCAGTATGGAGTCAAGAACAACACCACGTTCCTTGAGTGTACACCTAAATCTCCCCAAGCTTCTATCAAATGGCTTTTCCAAAAGGACAATGACCGAAGGAAAGAGGTGAGTGCAGTGGTGGGATTCAGCCGGTTCAGGCCAGTTCGGGCAAACTGGCTGGCCATGCCCCTTCCTACACAATCCCTTCCAGGAGTCCTCCCGTGGCCTGTTTTTGCTTCCAGAAGCCTGCAGGGAGACCTAATAGGCCCAAAATGGGGCATAGGGAGTTGTGACACCCCCCATGGCCCATTTTTTACTCCCAGGAGCCTGCAAAGAGGCCTACTAAAAATGGGGCACAGGGGGTGGCATGCCCCACACAGTCTGTTTTTACTGCCAGGGGGGTGCAGGAGGCTGAATGCTGCCTCTTACACCCCCTGGCCATGCCCATCATAGCCACGCCCACTCAGCCAGTCATTAAGGCAGAGACCCGATTCAAATGTTAAATCATTTGAATCCCACCACTGGTTGAGTGACCTTATTGAAAAGCAACAAGATGCAATGTGTTATCATCAGGACTGGGTCAACAGATCATAAAGCTGTTCGTTTTTATTTCAAGATACACGAAACAACAGTGTGTTCTTTAACTCGCCAAGAATGCTTGCAATCGAGATGCCAGAATTAAAATTATTTTCACTGCTTCAAAGTGTCTGAGTGAAATAAGAATCTGATGGCATGAAGGTTCAGACATAATCCAGCAATTTCTTTATGGACAGTATCTGTAGGAGAGAACCATGCTAAATCTGATGGAGGGATTCATTTAGTTGAAGTAGAATGAATCTTTTTAAAAATTATTATTATTTATAAACTAGCTGATAACCCGGCATTTTCTAGGTATTTATTTATAGGGGGAAAACGTCCGGACCAAATGTAATTTCTAATGTTGGATTTTCTCCCTTACTAGAGGGAGCCCCCTTGTGGAGGACTGTGAAGCCATTACCATGGCAACTCTACTGTGCTGTACAGTAGAAGCCATTTTACGGCAGTACGGTAAAAGCCATTTTAAGGCACAACAGACTGTATCTTAACGGAACGCACACACCGAGGGGTTTTAGGGATGTTTTACCCTCACTATATTTGTTTCCAGAGAGTATTGCATAACTCCAGAGTTATGCTAACACACACACACACACACACACACACACACACACACACTGTTTCTATGTGGACAAAAATATACTTTTATATTACTGATTATCAGCATCTGAATAACACCCGGATCACAAATGTGAAAGGGAGCACTGCTTTCATTAATTTAAAGTTCTTTTTTTGTTTGTTTATATCTTAGATTAATAATTTATGGTAAGAGTTGAATTAAATTAAATGCTTCTTCGAACGGTACAGTCGAGGGGCCGTCAGCGCAGGAAAACCAAAAGGAAACAAAAATTTAAAAAAATCCAGCGTTTCCTATTATAACAATGTCCGATGAAGAAAAACCAAACAATTGGTTAATAATTTATTTATTAGTTTGATGGACTAAGTGGTGCATTAATAATTTATTTATTTTGGGGGGGAAACTCTTAATAAGTCAGATGATTCGATAGCAAGATAGATTAGCCCAATGACCAAAAACTTTAACTTTTAACTTTAACTTTTAATAAATTTATATGCCGCCCAATCCTGTCGGACTCCGGGCGGCTTACAGAAAAAAGTTAAAATAAGGAGTTAAAAATAAAAAGAAACAATTTAAAAAGAAACAATTTAAAAAACAACACACCATGCACTCAATCTGGGTGGGGCTGGACCTCATTCATGAAGTCAACAGCCCCAGGCCTGTCGGAATAGCCAGGTTTTAGTGGCTTTTCGGAAGGCCGAGAGAGTGGGGAGGGTCCGGATCTCTACGGGTAGGTCGTTCCACAGGGTCGGAGCAGCTACAGAGAAGGCCCTCCTCCGAGGAGCCACCAGCCGGCATTGTCCGGTCGATGGCACCCGGAGAAGGCCCAGCCTGTGAGTTCTTATCGGCCGTTGGGAGGTATGTGGCAGGAGGCGGCCTCTAAAAAGTAACATTTTGGACACAAGTCTCTTAAACTTTTAAACATAATATATTTTGGCCTGTCCCTAGGTGAAACTCAGTGAAAGGATCCTCGCCACGCAGCAAGGTCTTCTCATCCGTTTGGTGCAGGAAGCTGACCGTGGGACGTACCACTGCATTGCCACGGAAAACGGCTTCAAGCAAACCATAGCCAAGGTGAACTTCAAGGTTTGGATTCTGACCACCGTGGCCTTCATGACGGACAAGTGGTCTCCGTGGACCTGGGCCAGTTCGCTCCACGCTTTGCAGTTCCACCCCAAGGACCTGGCTGGATCTTTCAGCCACTCCGAACTCCAGATGATTAATCAATATTGCAAAGACACGCGGCAGTTGGGTCAACAGGCCGACGGTTCCTCCAAGATGAGAGGGGACTACAACAAACTAAAGGCTCTTCTCAATAGCCGGAAAAGCAGGAACCGTAGGAACCAGTGGCCCGGATCGTAAGGGCCAAGATCCATCCATAAACTTCTTCTTCATCACCACTGCAATCTTGTACCCTCACTCAAGGAATTCATTTCTAATCAGGTGGTTTTCTTTCCCCGCTGAGAGTAGAGCGAAACAGTGACCAAGCTTGCTTGACAGAAGTTCAAGGACACTCGGGACACTCAAACTCTCTAAGCTGAAATCAGACCAATAAGACCAAGTCCGAAGAGATGTCCATCGTGAAGTAACCTAGTGTTCCCGTCTTGCTTCTGCTCTCTAAGCCTTCAGAGAGGGTGTTGTGCCATGTTTCCAGGTCATCTTTGTTGACCTGATGACGAAGCACTGAACGCCCAGCTTGGAATCATGGAAGTTTGGAAGGAAAGAGTGGTTAGGACAAAAAGTAACTTGAAGTGGTCTCCATCTACATGTATGGCTTTGTGTGTGTCTGTATGTGATTCTCTGTTTACGGTACGTTGTGTTGACAAATGAGCTCTTGTGGATGCACAGATTCCAAAGTCAATTTCTCATATTAATGTCACAGGAGGATTGTGCCGGTTAGGAATTATGGGATTTGTGGTTACATCACGGCTAAAGGAGCCTCAGACTGGGGAAGGCTAATCTCACCACCATTGTGGCATTTACCGTATTCGGTTCGCTGAGTTCAAAAATATTCCACTTCCCTTGTGTATTTGTATAAAATGGAACCTTAAAAATGATGCATACATGCAGTCCAAAACTACAGATAGTTCTTGACTTACAACAGTTCGTTTAGGGACAGTTCAAAGTTACAACGGCACTGAAAAAAATGACTTATGACAGTTTTTCACAACATTTGCAGCATTTTTATAATCTGATCAAAATTCAGATACTTGGCAACTGGTTCCTATTTATGATGGTTGCAGTGTCCTGGGGTCACGTGATCCCCTTTTGTGACCTTCTGACAAGCAAAGTCAAGGAGGAAACCAGATTCATTTAACAACCGGGCTGTTAACTTATCCACTGCAGGGATTCACTTAACAACGATGGCGAGAAAGTCCGTAAAATGGGGCAAAGCTCACTTAACACATGTCTCACTCAATGGCGTAAATTGTGGGCTCCATTGCTGTTGTAAGTCAATGACTACCTGTATTAAACCCCGGGGATCAAGTGAAGGAGAAATGTGGCGTGAGGATAAATATTCGTGGGAAGTTACAATAATTTATTTTATGAATCATCTCACCTGTAATACAATAGTACACAGAGAACCCACAATACGTAGAGCTACCTATATGTTGACAGATTGACAGTAGTGATTCGATCTAATTAGGAATTTGAAAATGTCTTAAACTGAACCTGAAAAAAGTTAATACCCAATTTCAACCCTCATGTAGTGTAGCCGACATAATGATGGGAAAGCTATTGGTAGAGTGTGTACACACACAAACACACACACTCATACACACACACACACACACACACACACACACACACACACAAATACAGATGACTGAATGCAGAGGTAGTAGTCAGCCGGTTCGCACCAGTTCATACGAACCAATAGCGGAAATTTAGGTTGGTTCGGAAAACTGGTAGTGACCTCTGGCTGGCCATGCCCCCAATTGCTCCCTGTTTGCCACTGGGAAGGCTGCATGGAAGGCCGGCAAGCATGCTGGGGCCACCCGACCGTGGGGAAGGGAGCTAGCAGCCTACTCCCATCCCCGTGGCCGTGCCATCCTTGCCTTCCGTGTGGCCTTCCCAGTCCTGATTTCTTGCCTTCCAAGGTTGGGTCACACATCCAGCCCGTGAAGGGGGAGACACCGTTTCCAGGGCAGCCCAGCCAGCGGGTGGGCGGGGGAGACACGGGCACTACACTGGGGCTGAGAGAGGCAGTGGCAGTGCTCCAGGAGTGTGGATGGATGTCCCAGGGTTGCACATGTGGTGCACATCTGCCCACCCTCCGGAGCACCGCCACAGCTCGCTTTCTTCCTTCTGCCGCTATGCTGCCAGCCTGCATGCCATTATATTGATAGCATTGGCTGACATCCTGTGTAGTGATATAATCCATTCGGGACATATGTTCATAACGCATGAATAAAACATAGACCTGTATCTTCAGTGGTGCCAACCATGAGGTCTTCTCCATTCACTTTGTTTCTATTTCTCGCACTGCAAAGGCAGGTCAGAAAAGACATTCATCTCAAGAGGTTTTTGGAATCTTCCTGCTTGTTCAGGGATGCTGTGGTAGATAGCAATAGCAATAGCAGTTAGACTTATATACCGCTTCATAGGGCTTTCAGCTCTCTCTAAGCGGTTTACAGAGTCAGCATATTTGCCCCCAACAGTCTGGGTCCTCATTTCACCCACCTCGGAAGGAGGGAAGGCTGAGTCAACCTTGAGCCGGTGAGATTAGAACCGCTGAACTGCAGATAACAGTCAGCTGAAGTGGCCTGCAGTACTGCACCCTAACCACTGCGCCACCTCGGCTCTTCCAAGCAAAGTATCCCATTTTCCATGCTCCATGGGAGATGGCCAAGAGTGAAGTTCAAGGGGGAAGCACAGCTGGCACCAATGTCACCAGTTCCTTCCAATTATCGATCAAATGTTGATAGCGACGAAAGATCTGTGCTTTTCAACTCTTATCTTTTTCTGATTTAGCCTCATGTTCAGCTTAATTCAAATCAACTTCTTTTGAAGACGGCGCAACGATAGGGCTGTTTCGAATAATACATGCCTTTGATCAGTTTTTACCTAATCTGTGTGTGCAACATTCCTTATTTACGGGTTTTTGACTTTTCAATAGGACAATTGCATTGCAGAATTCAAAGAAGTACCCCATAAGGCAGAATATTCACTGGAGAAGCGCGAGTCAAATAGGAAGAGTGATGCGGTGGCCTAGAGATGGCGCTCTCGCCCCACAATCAGGAAGGTGTGAGTTCAATCCTGGATAGAGGCAGATATTTCTCTCTCTGGACATACTGAGAATATATCTGCTGCAGTGGTGGGGTGCAGGCAGTACGGCCTGGTACGGGCATACCCGGAGCACCGGATACCATTCCGGTACGGTGGTCCAGAGGGCTCACCCAACCGCCTGAGCTCCTTACTGGTCTTTTACGTCTTCAGTGCTTCCACACACATGCACGGCGCATACAGTGCCTGCGCGATGCTCCACTGAGCAGCTGGAGCATCGCGAAGGCTCACAGAGGCACTAAGACACATGTGTGCGCAGGAGCTGCCCACATTCATGTGGACACCACTGGGCCCGTTCCAACTGTACCAGTGGAATGGGATCCGGAACCCACCACTAATCTGCTGAACAAAACTCCGCATTGGCAACAGGAAAGACATCTGGCCAGTAAAACTCTCTCTTAGATCCATTGAATTGAATGAATTTATAGGCCGCCCAATCCCGAAGGACTCCGGGCGGCTTACAACAAATAAATTAAAAAAAATGGAAAGTTAAAAAAACGAGGAAACACAGATTAAAAAACCACATCATGCACCCAGTCTAATCGGGGCTGGACCTCAGTCAGGAGGTCAACAGCCCCAGGCCTGCCAGAATAGCCAGGTTTTAATAGCCTTTCAAAAGGCCATGAGAGTGGGTAGGGTCCGGATCTCTGGGGGTAGTTCGTTCCATAGGGTCGGAGCGGCTACAGAGAAGGCCCTTCTCCGGGGAGCCACCAGCCGACATTGTCTGGCTGACGGCACCCGGAGAAGGCCGTTCAGTTGCCCAGACTCCACCCCACAAGGGATTATGGGGTGATTAAATGACGAGGATGATGATGAAGCATGAGTCAAATGGGAACATTTTTTTTAAAAAAAAGCTAATTCAGCCACTCGATTCCTTATCTCTACTCTGGTTTGAAAAGTTCAGAGTCAACCAGTTTCCCCCCACCCCTGAGGCTTACTCAAGAAGCATCTATGCCAAGTGGCCTCTGATATCCCTTTGGTTGTGCGTGAATTGTACCTAAGCCATGTGGCTTTTTCAAGAACATTCCATGCAAACTGAGAAGCAGCAAGCAAATCCATGGCGGTTGATCCTCCACCCTGGATTCAGTGCCTGCTTTCTCCAGGACATTTCCCAAACAGATGTTCCACTTCCCACACGAATAACTCCCCAGTTCTCCTATGTACTGCATAACCAGTTGTTTGCAATTTGCATTAACAGGCGTACTTCAAGACGGGGCTCTTGCGTGAGTCTTTCTTAAAACGCTCCACCTCGTTTCTTCTAACGTCGCGGAGTTTTCAACCTCCACTAGAGTAAAATCAGTCCTCGTAAGCATATGTTTCAGTTTCATGAAGCAAACTCCTTAAAAAAAAAAAAAACCTTTTATTAATTTACTGTGAATTCTGCTCATTCACATCCAGCAAAGTCTTTCAAGGGAGGATTTACAGTCACAGACCTTATCTGGCTTGGAGAGATGCCAGGCCGATATCTGCAAAACTTGGCAAGGAGTCTCGGAGAGTCACGAACCAATTAAGCGAACTACCGTAATTGTCTCTTGCAAATTCCCCTCCCCTTTCACTCCTCTTTTATTTCCTCTGGGCGGGGCAATTTACTCTCTGCCTTACTCCCAAGTTGACCCCTGTTTTTTTGCTGTTCCCTTCATCTGGCAACTCTGTGCATGCACCTCGTACCATGAAAATAAATGCCATCTTCAGTGTACATTACACATTAAAAAAAACCACCTCCTTCACATTCTATACAATTGAACTGAAAACTCCTGATATTGCATTAATATTGCATAAGACAGTAGAATTTAACATAGTTACTGCCCTGGGGTAGAAGCTGTTTTTCAGCGTATTTGTCCTTGTTTTTATTGCTCTGTACCGTCTGCCAGATGGTAATAGTTCAAAAAAAAAAAGAATGGCCAGGATGAGATGGATCTTTAAGAATGTTTTGAACTTTCTTAAGGCAGCGGGAGCTCTAAAACTCTTCCAAAGAGGGGAGGGGGCAACCCAGGATCCTCTGGACAATGGTGTTGACCCTCTGGAGCGCTATCTGCCACTGTGCAATTGGGAAACCAGACACAGGTGCAGTAAGTTAAAATGCTCTCTATGGTGCAGCGGTAGAAAGTCACCAGCAGTTTTTCACTCAGTTGTTGTTTCCTGAGAAGTCTCAGGTAGTATAATCTAGGTGTCAACAACCTTAAACACTCAAAGAGCCACAAAGGTCCTAACTGGAAGCCCCGCGTTCAATTCTGGAGCTGACAGGAAGTCCAGTGTCCCTACCATAGAATCTCCTCCTAGCATGGCATCCTTTTTCCTCTGCCAACCGGAAGTCCAGTTCCCCCAGCATAGAGTCTCCTCCTAGCACAGCATCCTTTTTCCTCCATCTGTCCTAACTGAAAGCTCTATCAATTGTGGGGTCAACTGGCCACAGGGAGCCACAGCAGAGGGATGAAAGAACCACATGCGGCTCCAGAGCCACAGGTTGCCAACCTGTGATATAATCTCTTCTGGGCAAAATGAGTAGCCCAGGTCAGCTCCTCTTTTATGACACCACCCAGAAACTTAAAACTTGCCGCTTGCTCCCCTCGGTCTCCATTGATAACCAAGGGCTGGATTTCTGATCTATTCCTAGTCTACTTTGCCTTCATTTTTAATCTTTCTTGCCATGACTTCTAGTTATGAAAGGTGGTGTTTCTGCTTTTCTTAATCCTACTCCAACTGGTCATAAAGAAAAGAATAAATCTGCCAACTGTTCACCGGTTCTCCGTCATGCTTCTCGGTGACGTTTAATGAAGTGTCGAGGCAGGGCCTCCACGCAAATGTTTTGGGAGCAAAGCTCAACGCAGTGTCGAGATATTTCCATAAGCAAGATCAACCTGGAGAGGGAGCTACATTGTAGCATGGCATATTTAATTTCAAGGCACGGCATTCATCCCTCTTCAAAGCTACTCCTAGCAAATTTTATTCAAGCGTGACCTTCAAAAGAGGAAGATTGATCTCCAAGTGGAATCCATAATTGTTCTCAAGCTCCTGGCTGATCCTAGAACTGGAAGTCATGCTGGAAGTGAGTTAAAGATTCTGACTTGTGAAAAGGGATGATGATTGGAGTGGTGCAGTGGCTAAGCTCTCGCCTTACAATCAGAAGGCTGTGAGATCAATCCTAGGTAGAGGCAGAGATTTCTCTCTCTGGGCACGTTGAGATTATATCTGCTGAACAAAACTCTGCATTGAGGACAGGAAGGGCATCCGGCCATTAAACACTCTGCTAGCACCATTCAGTCGCTCAGACTCCACCCCACAAGGGATTTGGGGGTCATTCAAACAAGATGTTTATGACAAAATCTAGAGCAGTGTTTCTCAACCTTGGCTACTTGAAGATGTCTGGACTTCAACTCCCAGAATTCCCCAGCCAGCGAATGCTGGCTGGGGAATTCTGGGAGTTGAAGTCCAGACATCTTCAAGTGGCCAAGGTTGAGAAACACTGCTCTAGAGAGTTGTTTGGGGAAAATTCCAGCAATTGTAAGGTCTATTAAAACCCAACTCAAGATGAATTCTTGGTGGCCTCTTGTGCTCTGGATGGTTCAACAAACTTGACACGTTCTGCCTTTCGTGGGGAAAGGAAGCATTTACCACCTGTCTCTTGTTAGTGTAATATATCAGTCTGGTATCAAGCTGTTTCCTCTGATCTTGCCAGGGTTAGCTTTCACAGTCACTTAACAGAAAATTGCTTTCCGTATACCGTAAATTCTTGCTACCCACCATGAGAACACAAGTAAAGAAGCCAAGAATTAGGTATAGTGGGGGAAAGAGAGAATGAATTATGTGGAGTCCGAGTCATGAAATTAGAACAGTCTTCTCCAGATGTTCTGGCTTGCAAAGCCCTGGAATTCTCCAAACGGTCATCGGGGTGCAAGAACTTAAATCCAACACGCCTTCTGGCTACTTTTGAGTAATTTCAAATTGGCATTGTTAAGGAGGGTTATAGAGCAGTTCTCAAAATGGTCTTATGTAGTAGCATGAGACTGACATTAAGAAATCATGATACTAATATAGCCTTCATAGACTAAAGCAACCTCGTGTTCTGATTTGATCTTCCCATGTAAGATATTTCTCAACATGGCAATTTCCAGCTGTCATCTCTCCCTCCCCCCCCTCTCCCTCCCCCTCTCTCTCTCCTATCTATCATCTATGTTCATCCATCTATCTGTATCACCTATCTATTATTATTTATTTATATTATCTGTCTCTTATCTATCATCTGTCTGTGTCTATCTTTTCTCACTATCCATCCGTCTATCCATCCGTTTATCCATCCATCTATCCATCCGTCTATCCATCCGTCTATCCATCTATCTATCTATCAATCTATCTACCATCTGTCATCTATTATATATACACACACACATTGTGTCACAATCCCTGGTATGCCCAAATATGGGAGGAAGCATACTGCTTCCTTTCTCTGTGTATCGGCTCATCACAAGAGACCATCCAGAGAGAAAGCCATTATTTTTACTGTTGCCTTTGTTACATTTGCACAAATGCAACACACACACACAAACACACACACACATCTATCTATCTATCTATCTATCTATCTATCTATCTATCTATCTATCTATCTATCATCTATCGCTAACTCTATCTCTCTATCTATTTATGTATCTATCTCTATCTATCTATCTATCTATCTGTCTATCTATCTATCATCTATCTATCTAATCTATTAACCATCACCTGTCTATCATCTATCGATCATCTGCCTGTCTGTCTATCTCTTCTCTCCCTTCTACCTCTCTTCTATAGGTCATCTATCTATTGATCATCTATCTATCCATCTAGCTAGCTAGCCAGCTATCATCCATCTCTTTCTGTTCACTCACCTTCCTCTAAATCACAAAAGTGAATCAATCTCAGCCTCAGCATTGAGCTTTCGAAGAGTGGGGTACCCAGAGTTTGGAGGGGGAAAATCACGATAGCTAGACTCTGACCATTTCCCCGGTAGTACATTAAGAGAAATAAATGTTCTGATGTTAGACATGAATATTTAGATCCTTTAAAAATGAAAGTTGGAATTGTTTTCTCTTTAAAAAAACCCAAACTTCTGGAATGGGAAGTGACTAGAATGATTGATAGAAGATGGAGTAGACTAGTGTCCTTGAATTTGGATCCAACCTCAAAGTTCACTGGGTCATCCTTATCCAGTCTTCATCCATGACTGTTCCATCAGACCATTGTTCTAGGTGTGGTGTTTTCAGTATATGTTGGCCTTCAGTTCCATAACTCCAACCAGCAGATTCTCCAGCTAGAACGATGGGCAACATCTGGAGAACCTCATTTTGTCAAAACCAAGAATTTGCTAAAAAAAAATTCTGCCCATTTTTTTTTTAAAAAAACCATCCTCATTTTGATACCCCAAAGATTTATGTTGTAGTATTGGTTGTTAAGTTTGTTTGTATTTAATATCTTCCTATTTTGAGGATACCGAATAATGTATATAATTCTTTTTTTAAAAAAAATGAAAAAAAAAACATCTTTTAAACCTGGATTTGCCAAATGTAAAGATGGTCAACTATATATATATATATATATATATATATATATATATATATATATATATATATATATATATATATATATATATATATATATATATATATATATATATATATATATATATATATTCCATCCCTGTGTATTAAATCTGTTTTGTGACCGCTTTTGTCATTTGTAAAGTTGGATGAATTTTTTTTTCTTCAACGCTGCTTTCTTTGTCGTGGTCATTCCTGTAAATACATGTATCCCATCTTTACAAACTGAAATTGAAAATCATCTCTCTTTTGCCAGATACGAATGTGTATAGGTTTAGCATGATGAAGCCCATGAAGGCGAATATGTGGTAGATTTTGAATTAAAAATAAAATAACAGCATAGTGATATTTAATTGGGTATCCCAACTTATTATTTGCCTGAAAAAATAAAAAATAAAGGGTATTGAAATCATTTTCTCCTTTTAGTTGGCTGGATCATTTTTGTATGCATTGTCTACGGGGGTCAATCTGTAAAGATCTGTAACCCAAAGGTGCTTTTTCAAAAGGCAACTTGGTCCTTGGTTGTCCTTCAAGATGTTTTGCTTCTCATCCAAAAGCTTCTTCAATCAGAATAGAGCTGGAAGGGACCTTGGAGATCTTCTAGTCCAGCCCCCTGCTCTGGCAGGAGACTCTATACCATTTCAGACAAGTGGCTGTCCAGTCTCTTCTTTAAAACCTCCAGCGATGAAGCACCCACCACAACTGAAGGCAACTTCTGCTCCACTGGTTAATTGTCCTCACTGTTAGGAACTTAATTCCCAGTTGCTTCTCTCCTTCCTTAGTTCCCATGCATTCTTTCTTGCGCTGCCTTCTGGTGCTTTGGAAACTAAGTTGACCCCTTTGTGGCAGCCTCTCAAATACTGCGAGACTGCTATTATGTTAGCAATAGCACTTAGACTTATATATCGCTTCGTAGTGCTTTTTACAGCCCTCTCTAAGCGGTTTACAGAGTCAGCCTTTTGCCCCCAACAATCTAGGTCCTCATTTTACCCACCTAGGAAGGATGGAAGGCTGAGTCAACCTTGAGCCAGGCAGGATTGAACTCCAGGCAGTTGGCAGAATTAGCCTACAATGCTGCATTCTAACCACAGGCCTTCCTTCCTTCCTTCCTTCCTTCCTTCCTTCCTTCCCCACTTACCAATAGCACTTATATACCGCTTCACAGTGCTTAACAGCCCTCTCTAAGCAGTTTACAGAGTCACCCTCTTGCCCCCAACAATCTGGGTCCTCATTTTACCCATCTAGGAAGGATGGAAGGCTGAATCAACCTTGAATCAGTCAGGATCAAACTGCTGGCAATCGGCAGAATTAGCCTACAATGCTGCATTCTAACCATGGTCCATCCTTCCTTCCTTCCTTCCTTCCTTCCTTCCTTCCTTCCTTCCTTCCTTCCTTCCTTCCTTCCTTCCTTCCTTCCTTCCCCACTTATCAATAGCACTTATATACCACTTCACAGTGCTTTCCAGCCCTCTCTAAGCAGTTTTACAGAGTCAGCCTCTTGCCCCCAACAATCTGGATCCTCATTTTACCCACCTAGGAAGGATGGAAGGCTGAATCAACCTTGAGCCTGGTGAGATTTGTGTGTGTGTGTGTGTGTGTGTGTGTGTGTGTGTGTGTTCTCCAGCATAACTCTGGAATGCCTGGGCCATTAAGGAGAGTGAGTGCGGTGTCCTAGAATGCCAATTGTGTTTTTTTTTAGCAAAAGCCTCTTGTTTGAAGATGCTCTCCTGAATCAATTGAATCAATTCCAGGACATCCTATGTAGTGTCTGTGTGTGTGTCTGTGTGTGTGTGTGTGTGAGAGAGAGAGAGAGAGAGAGAGAGAAAGAAAGAAAGAAAGAGAAAGAGAGAGAAAGAGAGAGAGAGAGAGAACTGTATTGTGAATACCGTGTTCGCAATAACATTGCCTTGCATGCCAAAAGGAGAATTTACAAAGCTATCAATGCATGATAACAAACAGATATTTATCAGGCTTGGCTATCATAGCCCCATAGATGTAGCTGGAACCTCTTCACCTGTTGTTTTTAAAGCCAGCTAGGAATTGCAGCCAAATAAGAATTCCCAATAACAGAAAATTCTCAATTCTGGCAAGCTTGAATACCCTTCCGACAACCGTATTTCAGGGCAATCCAATTCTAACAATGACTATCTCTGTGATGGAACTCCTGACGCATTCCTCCATATTTCACTATATTGGCTTTTTATAAAAATGCCCCTGTTGCAGATCAAAATTCTCTGTCTTGTCCAGATTCCAAGTGATCTGGATTCATTTTATCTGCAGTCGTTACTATCTAAGTAATGCAATTTATTTTTCTGAATAAATTGATGAGTTTTGCTTGTATGTATGTACAGTATGTATGTATGTATGTATGTATGTATGTATGTATGTATGTATGTATGTATGTGTGTTCCAGCATAACTCTGGAGAGCCTCGAGCAATTTCAGCCAAGCTTGGTACACAGATGGCTTGACCTCTGGAAACAAATACTGTGGGGGCGGGAGACACGCCTGGAGGGGTGTCTCTCTGTGTGTGTGTGTTCTAGCATAACTCTGGAATGCCTGGGCCACTAAGGAGACAGAGTGGGATGTCCTAGAGTGGCAATTGTTTGTGATGTCAGTTCCTTTGCAGCTTCCTCAGGAAAGCCAGTCATGACGTTCTCCCTCTAGTGGACCAACGCGGAAGCTCCTGATGGATTTGGGGCAAAGTGCTAGGATTGTAGGCAAGGTAGGAAAGAGGAGTGCATGGGAGGGGGGGGAGAGGGCAGGGATGATGGGCATGGGAGTAGGGTGAAGAAAGGCCCCAACCGGTTAAAAGAGGTTCTACCAGTGGACCCAGAAAGCAGGCCACACCTACAGAAGAGGTTCCAATTTTTTTTAAACCCACCACTGGTGTGTGTGTGTGTGTGTGTGTGTGTGTGTGTGTGTGTGTGTGTGTTTGAGCGTCTGCCACCCTTTTAGGGGGAAATATCCTTTTAATATTCCCTAAAACATCTCATTTTCCTAGGAAGCAGCCTGCAGTACTGCAATCTAACCACTGCATCACCACAGCTCTTGGGTAGCTACGAATATTCTTAGTAGATGCCTGGGAAACTTATAATCTGGTTATAGTAGCTCTTTTTATTGAGAATTAATGCTAAAGATACCCCGGAATCACCTCACAATCTCCATTACTGTATTTTGTTTTCTTTCTTTCTAAGATACAGCTGTGAGAAACCAAGGTTAACAAGGAAGGAAGGAAGGGATGATTTCTCCACAGGAAATTGATTCAGGGGACAGTTAAATTTGTCCTTTTTTTTTCCTTCCAATATATTTTTATTATTTTTACATTGAAAACAATGCAATACCGTGAAGTCGAAGTGACCATACATTCACATTATATACAGCTAGTCTCAACCATTAACTATTAGCCTACTTAATACATTGTCTATCCTTCTGTCCAATCACAATATATACAATTTGTTCCAGTCTTGCCACCTTGTCTTATATTAATCATAAAATCTGTTCCAGACTTCAAAATATTCTGATTCTCCAATTCTATTCTATTCTGAATTCAACTCAATTCTATTCTATTCTGAATTCAATTCAATTCTATTCTGAATTCAATTCTATTCTATTTATTCTGAATTCAATTCTATTCTATTCTGAATTCTATTCTATTCTTCTTTTTGAATATTTTTTTTATTATTTTTACATTTAAAACAATGCAGCGATAGTCAAAGTGACCATACATATATCACATTATATACAGCTAGTCTCAACCATTAACTATTAGCCTACTTAATACATTGTCTATCCTTCTGTCCAATCACAATATATGCAGTTTGTTCCAGTCTTGTCACCTGGTCTTATACCAGTCATCAAATCTGTTCCAGACTTCAAAATATTCTGATTCCCCTTTATTTTTAAGTTCAAGAATGAGCCTATCTGCTTCCCCGCAGCTCTGGTGGTGTGTTTTCTTTTTTCCAGTATTGTGCATAAGTTATGCGTGCTGCAGTTAGTACATGTATAATTAAATAAAGTGTATCTTTCTTAAACCCCTCCGGTATTAGGCCTAGGAGAAAAATTTCTGGTTTAAACAAGATTTGGTCTCCCACCATTTGTTCTAACCATGATTGAATCATTTTCCAATATATATTTTTTTGCCTCATTGCACGTCCACCACATATGATAAAAAGTGCCTGGTGTTTTTTAAAAAAATCTTTATAAGATGTTCTACAGATGGCATCTCCCCCCCAAGCACAGTTCTCCAAAACGTAGATTTGTCCTTCTTGATTTCTCTTCAGATGCATACCATTTGTAAGTCTCGTGCCAGTTACTCGTACCCATTTTGGACCAAGAGGCCACCCGCTCATCTTAAAAGTTTCTCACAGAGGACCATCTGTTTCCCACCCAAGGTCAGCTTCCCTATTAGCAGCTGCTCAGCCGTGGAAATGGTGTGGGCATGGCTTAGCGAATCCCGTCGTGCAGCTGTTGCCCTTGTGAAATGGACTTTTGCCAGTCCTTGGTCTTGACCACCAAACAAGATTCAACAGTGAAGGACATGAAGGACTTTGGACAGACACGTAGGTTGGTCTTAGGCATTGAATTTGGCCAGAAACTGCATTTAACAAATGGCAACAGCTGGGTTCTCACAACTCCACTGATCCCAAACTAAACAAGCCACAGTGTGTTTGAAGGCACCGCATTAACAAATGATGCATTCTTTGGGCCTTGGATTTCATTTGGGGGTCTTTCAACTGAAGTGGAACACCCTCATCCAAGACATCATTAATGAGAACGTCCCTCAAGGGGAAGGCCTCTACATTTGCTTAAACCTCCGTGTCTATACTAACCAACATTGTCATACATTATATGGGTTCCAGGGCCTGTTTGGATGGTGCAATCTAAGTTACTAGAAACATATGATCCACTCGCAGGTCGCCACAACCGGTTCGCCCAAACTGGTCTGAACCGGCTGAATTCCACCATGACTCTTTTTCCAAGACTGAATCTTGGGCTTGCCATCATCAACGGAGTACGGTAAGGGCAAAAGCTCGCTTGAATTTACTGGTTAAACTAAAGAACCATAGTTTCCCAGGGTCCCTAGCCCCATTAGTTAAAGCTAAGGTTGCCCCCCATGCTCTTGTATGGAGAAGAGGTTTGGGGTATATACTCAACCACAGAACAGTCCCAGCATTTGAGAGGTATTTTGGTTGTGTATCTAAGAACATCTGCTGCAGCAGTTAGAGCTGAATAGAATAGAATCAAATTGAATAGAATTGAATAGAATTGAATAGAATTGAATAGAATTGAATAGAATTGAATAGAATTGAATAGAATTGAATAGAATTGAATTGAATTGAATTGAATTGAATTGAATTGAATTGAATTGAATTGAATAGAATTGAATAGAAGTAGGTAGGGTAGGGTAGGGTAGGGTAGGGTAGGGTAGAGTAGGGTTGGGTAGGGTTGGGTAGGGTAGGGTAGGGTAGAGTAGAGTAACCAATTGCGTTGCATTTATTTTGTACAATGACAATAAAAATTATAGTTACTTATCTAGGATAGAATAGAATAGAAAGAGTAGAGTAGAGTAGAGTAGAGTAGAGTAGAGTAGAGTAGAGTAGAGTAGAGTAGAGTAGAGTAGAACAGAACAGAACAGAACAGAACAGAACAGAATTCTTTATTGGCCAAGTGACACACAAGAATTTTGTCTTTGGTGCCTATGCTCTCAATGTACATAAAAGAAAAGATACATTCATCACGAATCGTAAGATGCAACACTTAATGATAATGAATCGGGAATTCATTCAATTCATGCACACTCATGGCCATGTTCACATGCACGCTTAAAAAGGACTGCCCCTCCCCCTCCTCCGGGCTGCCAACCCAGAAAATATTGTAAAATATTGACATCCATTTCATATTTTAACTTTACAGGGTGGAAAACTATGAGGAATTGTCCACCAACCTTCGAAGAACCATTTCCTTAATCCATGGCCCCCAGTTAACAATTTCATGGAGTTGGAGTGCTATCGTTGCAGATATCTATACCAGATTTCACATGCACATTTTCTCTCGTATTGCGATGGGCCTCTAAAGAGCATTTCCCATCCATGCGAGTTTTTGTTTCAACTATACTGAGAATAAGTTTTGTTTTGGACTGATTTCTAGAACACCGGTGTGCTTTGAACTGATTCGAAGGCCATCTGAATCCACTGATATTCCAGATCTAATGCTTGATCCAGGAATCTGGTTCTTCGATTACTGCTGGAAGTCAACCAGACGGCTATAATGGTTTCTCAATTGAACACAGAGCAATGAATTCCACCCCCCACAAAAAAACAATTAGTTGCACCTTCTTTAAGCAACAGCATAGTTTCTCTGCCCTTCCATGCTCATTTCATTGCCAGTATATTTGTTAGTTTGAAAAGCTAATCCAGGGAAAAGCCATTCACCTTGCTGGTTTTGAATTTTGCTGTCAGCAACACAAATGGCTCTTCCAAAAAGAATTAATCGGCTTGATAATGTGGGTGAGCAGAGAAAGCAAATGTACATTGAGCAGAAATGGGTTTCATGCAGCCAATTCTGAAGCCAGCCAACAAAATCCTTGGCTATTGTACAAGTCATGTCATGAGAAGGATTTCAAGCTGATGCCAAGAATTGTAGCAGTGTGTGTATGTGAGTGAGTGAGTGAATGCGGGCACAAGCACCACTTGGACAAAACACACAACATTAGTTATGATTAACTGAGCTGATCCTTGTTGACAATATATCCATATAAGGTTGACACCTATTTCTTGCATTATGTACAATTCTTGGAGGATAAGGAGGATGAAGAGGAGTTTAATCACTGGAAATAAGGATGGACATAATGTCCGTATTTAAACGAAGTGTTGTGGCCTGCCACGTGCCAGTGGATCTGGCGGCAGACTCAGATAGTGAGGAGGTTGGGGAGGAAGATGGGCCAGTCCTGGAGTCTGGTGAAGGCTCTGAGGAGGGCTCTATGTCGGAAGCAGAGAGGGGGCCAGGGCCATATGGCAGTTATCAGCTGCCTTCAGAGTCAGACTTCAGTGGAGCAGAAGAACAGCTGGAGCCTGTTCCCAGTGTGCACAGGTGCAGAGTTACCAGGAGAAGGGAGCAGCTAAAGAACAGGGGTCGACTTGGAAGTAAGGCCATAAGTGGACGATGAATGGCCCCTCCCAGAGGAAATAAAAGAGGAGCGAAAGGGGAGTGGTGTTTGCAGGAGACCGTTAGTTCAATTCATTAGGGTGAAGATCTGTTCCTGACTTCTTGCCAAGGAATTGCTGCTACAGCGTGGCGTTTGGAAGATATTGGCCTGGCAGCTCTCCAAGCCTGATCAAGGTCTGTAGTTGGGAAATCTCGTGGAAGACTGTTTTCTGGCACTTTGCTGGAGAGGAATTCACTTTAAAGTAAATAAAAGGAGTTTTATCGGGACAAGGAGTCAGCTTCGTGATCTTAAGAGCCAAGAGCCAAGGTGGCGCAGTGGTTAAATGCAGCACTGCAGGCTACTGCTAGATCAGCAGGTCAGCGGTTCAAATCTCACCGGCTCAGGGTTGACTCAGCCTTCCATCCTTCCGAGGTGGGTAAAATGAGGACCCAGATTGTTGGGGGCAATATGCTGACTCTCTGTAAACCGCTTAGAGAGGGCTGAAAGGCCTATGAAGCGGTATATAAGTCTACTGCTATTGCTATTGCTATTAAGAAGCCTAGGTCAGAAAACAAAGCTTTGATGTGGGAGGGAAACTGTTCATAGCAATAAATGATTATTATTTGGCTCAGTTCTCATCCTTGTTAGCTGAGTTTCAATATCTGTGATGGAGAATGGATGTTCGTGCATCTACATTGCTTACAATCAGGCCCATGGGAGTAAGAATGTGGAGTTACAATAATACAATAGCAGAGTTGGAAGGGACCTTGGAGGTCTTCTAGTCCAACCCCCTGCCTAAGTAGGAAACCCTATACCGTTTCAGACAAATGGCTATCCAACATCCTTTTAAAGACTTCCAGTGTTGGAGCATTCACAACTTCTGGAGACAACTTCTGTTCCACTGATTAAATAATCTAACTATCAGGAGATTCCTCCTCAGTTCTAAGTTGCTTCTCTCCTTGATTAGTTTCCACCCATTGCTTCTTGTTCTGCCCTCAAGTGCTTTGAATAGTAGTTTGACTCCCTCTTCTTTGTGGCAACCCCTAATTTAGCAAGTACAGATCAATGTTCACAGCGTTTATTTACTAACTTTCTAGACCGTTGCACCAAGAAGCCAGCTGAACCTTCCAAGTCCTTGGACTTCAGCCCCCAATCAACTTAATTTACGTAGCAGAGGGCAAAATATTTTTTTAAAAAAAAATCAAAAGCACCTTATGGCATACATACATACCCTTACAGTGGGGGATAAATTAATTTCACTTGCACATGATGTGTGTGTGTGTGTGAAAGAAGGAGCGCTTCCTTGGTAACCCGGTGTGAACATTTCAAAAAAAGCCACTGAGTTTTACGCTTCCACGGAAAGGTGTGGCAGGAGAAACAAGCAGGAGTAACTCAGCTGTCCAAACATACCACCTCGTAGGGAAAAGAGAGTAAATACTGCTTAAAAAGCTATAAAAGGTTGGGGGGAGGGGAAGACATTTCTTCTCTCTTTTATACATTATTCTAGATGAATTGTCAGTGGATTTCTTTTCTTTCTTTTTCCCTTTTTCTTTCCCTCTTTCTTTCTTTGTAAAATGAAGACCCAAATTGTTGGGGGCAATATGCTGCCTCTGTAAACCACTTAGAGAGGGCTGTAAAAGCATGGAAAATCAGTCTGTAATTCTAAGTGCTATCGCTATTTCTTTCCTTCTCTTCTTCCTTCCTTCCTCCCTTCTTCCTTCTCTCTCTCTCTCTCTCTCTCTCTCTCTCCCTCTCTCTCTCCCTCCCTCCCTCCCTCCCCCCCCTCTCTCTCTCTCTTAATTTGCTACAGGAAGATTCTGTTTTCTGTTAGTGCTATCTGATTCCTTCTAAGAGGAGCTTTCGGAGCATGGCTTATGGAAAGCAGAGATGAACTCAAAATGCCAGATGTTAAACCCAGCAGAATCACATTTTCTCTCTCTTCGGATGATTCGCAGTGTTGTCCTTAGAGGAAAGATACTAATAGATTGATCTATGAGCAGCAGGCAACAATATTCTCCTTTTAGACAGCAGAACAGCCATCAATTGACAATGAAAGGATTCTGGATAAAGCAATTCTGGATAAAAGAGGGACCTTGGACGATAACTTAAACATGAGCCAGCAGTCAAAAAATCCAATACAATCCTTGGTTGTATAAACAGAGGCATGGAATCAAAATCACGTGAAGTATTCATAAAGACAAAGGTTCCCCTCACACATATGTGCTAGCCGTTCCCGACTCTAGGGGGCGGTGCTCATCTCCGTTTCAAAGCAGAAAAGCCAGCGCTGTCTGAAGACGTCTCCGTGGTCATGTGGCTGGCATGACTCAACACCGAAGACACACAGAACGCTGTTCCCTTCCCACCAAAGGTGGTTCCTATTTTTCTACTTGCATTTTTGACGTGCTTCCGAACTGCTAGGTTGGCAGAAGCTGGGACAAGTGACGGGAGCAAGTAAACAAGACCTGCTCAATGGGGCTTTTGAGCACATGCGTTAAAATTAAATCCTCCCCTGAAAATAAGCCCTCCCCGAAAATATTGCAACACAGCAGCAGCCATGAGGTGACCACGCTCGCCGCCTCCTGCACCTCAAAAATAATAAGACCTCCCAAGCCTTATTTTGAGGTGTCAAAAGAATATAAGACCCTGTCTTATTTTGGGGAAAATAATAATAATTATAATTATTATAATTTTGACTTTTGCTTTCTGGTAAAAATAATTTCCACTCTGGTTGAAAATGCAGCATTGCCACCTGCTGGGGAATACCTGAACTGCACCAGATCTTGCCACCCAGTCGGTCTGAAAGCTAAACAAAACAACTGAATTCATCTTTCTTTTTAAATAAAAAAAGTCCAAAATATCTGTTTTCATTTGAAGAATATACCTTCCAATGATGAGGCACACAGAATTGAACTGAACTGCATTCAACCTTTAGCTGAAGAATCCCTTAAGGTTTCCCAGCTTCCCGTTCTCCAAATGTATGAAGTGAAAACTTGAGAGTTTAACTATAAAAAGTCACTCGGTTAACAACAAAACTTCTGAATAATGGGTACAGATAATCCTCGACTTACAGCAGTTCATTTAATGACTGCTCAAAGTTACAACGGAACTGAAAAAAAATGACTTATGGCACTTAGGACCATTTCAGCATCCCTATGGTTACATGATCAAAATTCAGATTCTTGGCAACCTGGCTCACATTTATGACTGTTGTAGTGACCCGAGGTCATGTGACACCCTCTTTTGCGGCCTTCTGACAAGCAAAGTCAACAGGGAAGACAGATTCACTTAATGACAAGGTTATTAATTTACCCACTGCAGTCATTCACTTAACAAATGCAGAAAGAAAAAATCGTAAAACTCCCTTAACGAATTTCTCACTTAACAACATACATTTGGAGTTCGATTGTGGTCATAAGTTGAGGACTGCCTGCCAACTGCAATGGCAACCTCTGGAGAGGTTTCCGGATGTCCTTGAACATCTACATCAAATGTTTCATAGATGGCATTTTGCACCCACAACATTGGCCAAAATGTATAAAGGTAGATCTGTTAAATGGTTAGGTTAGGTTAGGTTTATTGGTTTTGTATGCCGCCCATTCCGGAAGGACTCCGGGCAGCTCACAATAAACAGCGGAGGGAATAAATAAGACAATACGAACAATTTTAAAATCCACAACAGTCACAATTAAGATGGGGCTGGGTGCTTTAACAGCCCCCAGCCTGCCGGAACAGCCAGGACTTAGTAGCTTTACGGAAGGCCGGGAGGGTAGTAAGGGTCCGGATCTCTATGGGGAGATCGTTCCAGAGGGCCAGAGCAGCAACAGAGAAGGCTCTCCCCTGGGGGGTGGCCAGCCGGCATTGGCTGGCAGATGGAACCCGGAGAAGCCTGTGCGATCGAATTGGTCTTTGGGAGGTAATTGGCAGGAGGCAGTCTCTCAGGTACCCAGGTCCGATGCCATGTGGGGCTTTATAAGTAACAACTAGCACCTTGAAGCGAGTCCGGAGACCAATGGGCAGCCAGTGCAGCTCGCGGAGGATAGGTGTAACGTGGGTGTACCTAGATGCACCCACAATCGCTCGCGTGGCTGCGTTCTGGACTAGCTGAAGTCTTCGAACACTTTTCAAGGGTAGCCCCATGTAAAGTGCATTACAGTAGTAATGTTGGAACTGCAATTAACCATTGGTTTCATACTATCATATGTGGTGGAGTTGCCCAAAAGCTAAAAAATATTGGATGAAAATGCATATTTGGTTGGGGAAAAAAAATGATAAAGCAGCATATAGACTTGAAACCAGAGACATTTTTGTTGTGCATCCTACTGGAAAAATACGATAAAAGGACCAATTATCTGGTTTTAAGTATACTAACTGTAGCCAGAATTGTATTTGCACAACAATGGGAAAAGGATGAGATTCCGTCAGATGAGATAGCAATTAAAAAAAACATTGGACAGACATTGGTGAGCTCCCATTCCTTGTCCCAGCTTCTGCCAACATAGCAGTTCGAAAGCACTGAAAAAGTGCAAGTAGATAAATAGGAACCACCTTTGGTGGGAAGGTAACAGCTTCCTGTGAGCCTTCGGCATTGAGTCATGCCAGCCACATGACCACCGAGACATCTTCGGACAGCGCTGGCTCTTCGGCTTTGAAACAGAGATGAGCACCGCCCCCTAGAGTCAGGAACAACTAGCACGTGCGTGAGGGAAACCTTTTTTTTTTTTTTTAGATTCAAAAGTTTGATTTTCTTTTAAAACAAACATTTCATCATTCCTCAATCAGTAAGACATCGGAGTACAATTTTTGTGTGTGTCAAAATAGTTCTAGTTTACCACCAAATTCTTGTCTAGCCTAATGTATACCCCTCCCTCCCTCCACTCTCCCCCCAACCCCCCTCCTCCTCCCCCCCCGACTTCCCAGAACCCATACACGGTATGGATTTTTAACAAACACAGTCTAAAATCTATTGAGAAAAAAGAAATAAAGAAATTAATGACATCTCTACATTGACCTTAGCTTCTTCTTGCTGAGCTAACTTTAAACAATTTAAATCATTTCTGATCTTAAGCATAGGCTAACTGGAATTTCTTGGTCCCGTATTTATTTTGTATATAGTCAATCCATTTTTTCCAGTCTCGTTTATATCTCTCATTTGAGTGATCTTTAAGATATGCCGATATTTTAGCCATCTCTGCTAAGTTTGTTACTTTCAATGTCCATTCCTGGATTGTAGGCAAGTCTTCCTTCTTCCAGTATTGCGCCACCAACAGTCTTGCTGCCGTTATTAGGTGCAGAATCAAGTTAGTCTCTACCACTGTAAAGTCAGTACATATACCTAGTAAGAAACAGAGATGAGCACCGCCCCCTAGAGTCAGGAACAACTAGCACATGTGTGTGAGGGAAACCTTTTTAACGCTTATTATTAAGGATAAAAAAGGGACTGAATATTTTGTGATGTGGGATGTATTTTTTCAATGGTTAGACAATAGAAACAGAAGTTAGAAAGGGGGAGACATAAAAAGAGGAAATGTTATTGTGGAGAGAATTAAAAGATGATGAAGTTATGTGTTATTGCTATTATATTATTATATGGTTATATTATTAATATTATTGTGATGAATATAACACCAAATACGTGGATTATGACTGTTCAAATAACTATACCCAGATCACACACTGTTTGACGGAAATGGAAAATAATATAAATAAAACAAACGAAAATGAAATGTTTAGGATGTCCTTGGAAACATGGGCAGTTCACTGATTTTATCTGTTGGAATATTTTTTGTGCAGATTCATTTTTCTGTTTTTTTAAAATTGATTGACGCTGGTTTTATTTTAATGTTGAACACCAACCAGAATCCGGTGGAGCCAAATTAATTCATCCGGATTCAAAATTCTGCTTTTTCTATTACTTATTTGGGATCCTTCTTCCTGCATGCACAGACGGCGATGAGGAATCCCAGGAACATCACGGAGCCAAGGGTTATGAGCACGATTTGGACAATGTTCAGCAACTTGATCTTGTCGGTCACTTTTGATCGGAAAAATTCTGCTTTCTCATCACCGATAATAGCCGTCTGGAGAAAGGGAGGGAAAAAATGCAGCATCATTCCAGCAGAAGAATACTTCTTCAATAAAATAGGAATAGGAATAGAATAGAATAGAAAGAATAGAATAGAATAGAATAGAATACAAATAGAGTAGAGTAGAGTAGAATAGAATAGAATAGAATACAAATAGAGTAGAGTAGAGTAGAATAGAATAGAATACAAATAGAATAGAATAGAGTAGAGTAGAATAGAATAGAATACAAATAGAATAGAATAGAGTAGAGTAGAATAGAATAGAATACAAATAGAGTAGAATAGAATAGAATAGAATACAAATAGAATAGAGTAGAGTAGAATAGAATAGAATAGAATACAAAGAATAGAGTAGAGTAGAATAGAATAGAATACAAATAGAATAGAATAGAATAGAGTAGAGTAGAATAGAATAGAATACAAATAGAATAGAATAGAGTAGAGTAGAACAGAATAGAATAGAATACAAATAGAATAGAGTAGAATAGAATAGAATAGAATACAAATAGAATAGAGTAGAGTAGAATAGAATAGAATAGAATAGAATACAAAGAATAGAGTAGAGTAGAGTAGAATAGGATAGAATAGAATAGAATAGAATAACAAAGTTGGAAGGGACCTTGGAGGTCTTCTGGTCCAACCCCCTGCTTAGGCAGAAAAGTCTACATCGCTTCAGATTTGTCTAAAGTGACAACATCTTCTTAAAGACTTCCAGTGTTGGAGCATTGACAACTTCTGGAGGCAACTTCTGTTCCACTGATTAATTGTTCTCATTGTCAGGAAATTTATCCTTAGTTCTAAATTGCTTCTCTCCTTGATCAGTTTCCACCCATTGCTTCTTGTCCTGCCCTCAGGTGCCTTGGAGAATAGTTTGACTCCCTCTTCTTTGTGGCAGCCCCTGAGATATCGGAGCACTGCTATCATGTCTCCCTTGGTCCTTCTTTTCATTAAACTAGACATACCCAGTTCCTGCAACCGTTCTTCATATGTTTTAGCCTCCAGTCCCCTAATTATCTTCGTTGCTCTTCTCTGCACTCTTTCTGGAGTCTCCACATCTTTTTTACATTGTGGCGACCAAAACTGGATGCAGTATTCGAAGTGTGGCCTTCCCAAGGCCTTATAAAGTGGTATTAACCCTTGACGTGATCTTGATTTTAACCCTCTGTTTATGTAGCCTAGAACTGTGTTGGCTTCTTTGGCAGCTGCTGCCCACGGCTGGCTCATATTTCAATGGTTGCCCACTAGGACTCCAAGATCCCTCTCAAAGTTAATACTATTGAGCAAGGTACCTCCTATACTGTACCTGTGCATTTTGTTTTTCTTGGCTAAATGTAGAACCTGACTCTTTTCACCATTGAATTTCATTGTGTTAGCTAGTGCCCAATGTTCAAGTATGTCTTCTGTATCTTAAGCCTATCTTCTGGAGCGTTGGCCATTCCTGCCAGCTTGGTGTCATCTGCTGATCATATATAGATGATCATATAAAAACAGGGGTGTCAAGCTCAAGGCCCATGGGGTGCTTAGAAGGTGGTCCGTGGGGCCGACCTGGAAACAGCGAAGGACCCACCCATGGCCCGCGGTGCCTCTGCCAGTGTGTGGCCCACATGAGCTCCGTTTTCACTAGCAGAGGGTTGTAAGAAGCTGGCACAGCCGAAAACGTAACTCAGGAGCCCGTTTTCACTGGCACATGCGCCCCCAACTCAAGTGATGTTGAACTGGCCATGCCCCCCTGGCTGCTCCCAAGGTCAACCCTGATGTGTCCCTCACTGAAATCATGTTTGACACCCCTGATATAGAATCTCCTTTCTGGAGATTCCCCATTTTTAGTTGGTTCAATCCATGGGGATCCCAGATTGCTCAAGTCAACAAGGAAGGATGGGAGCAATTGAGAAATAAGCCTACTAACCTCATTCAGCCATAAAACAGGAAAGAAAAAATTATTCTTGATGTTTTTTAGTGCTCTGCGGGAAACAAAAATAAGGGGGGGGGAAAGCAACATTAGAACATGAGTTTAGGCCTGCTGTCTTCTGAGAGAAATGTTTCATAGATGGCATTTGCCTCCAAGCGCGATTGGCCAAAATGTATCCAAATCGAACCCCCAATTGTTGGAGATGTAGTCACATGTCTGGAATATTCTACCATAAGTGGTGGATGTGCCCCATCGCAAGGAAGCCCTACATGGCTTAGGGCCAGCGTACCTGTGAGACTGCCTACTGCCACATACCTCCCAGTGGCCAGTAAGATCCCACAGATTGGGCCTCCTTCAGATGCCGTCAGCCAGACAATGTCGGCTGGCGGCTCCCCGGAGGAGAGCCTTCTCTGTGGCTGCTCTGACCCTTTGGAATGAACTACCCCCAGAGATCCGGACCTTACCCACTCTCATGGCCTTCAGGAAAGCTGTTAAGACCTGGCTATTCCGGCAGGCTTGGGGCTGTTGACCTCACTGTTGAGGTCCAGCCCCGATTAGAACGAATGTGTGTGTTGTGATTTTAAATCTGTCTTTTTTTTTTCTTTTTATTATTTCTTTCCCCTTCTTTCTGTAAGCTGCCCGGAGTCCTTCGGGATTGGGCGGCATATAAATCCCATTAATAAATAAATAAGTAAATAAATAAATAAGGAAATACTGGTGCAAAATTCAGAAATGGTTGGAAGAAATTACAGAACAAAAGATAGAATCAAAACCGGAAGTGTTCTTACTAGAAATATTAGATCCTCAATACATAATATTACACATACTCAGTGCAGCTGGGATTGCTTTAAAAAAAACTGGAAACAAATCAATACCCCCACAGATGAACAAACAATCCACTTTATCCCAATAGAAAAGAATAACCCTTAAGACTTACGTGATTTTCGAGTTTTGTTTCGCAAATAAATTAATCTGCAGTCTTTTGGCAAAGTGCAAGGTAAATCCTGTGGTCTAAAGCAAAACAGAAACAGTGAATATTGTGGGTGGGTGGGGAATATTTAAATGTTAGCGGCATTGAAGAGAAAAAAAAATAATGCATTCAGATGCTCAGTTTGGAAAGGTTTTAACCAGCATTGGACAAGCCTGACCCTCAATATCCAGGAAGCCTGTCAGAGTTCCGGTAGTGTGGTTAGTATTATGAAATAAATCCAGGAGCAAAACACAGCACACAACACACAACACATAGCACACAGCACACAGCACACAGCACACAGAGCTTCTATACAATTAATAGTGGTTTATATACAAATATATACAGACATATACATAGTAGATACATTCCTTACCATTCAGCTACAGACACAAGGAGAGAAATAAGATACACGATGAGAGAGAAACCCTCTCTAATGGCCACCTGTTGTGGCCCAGCAGGAGCCGTTGGAGCTGCCACCAGACTCCGACAGCGAGGGGCCCTATGAGTCGGCTTTGGAGGATGTGGAGGACCCTGGACAGGGTTCCGACTCCGAGCAGGGCACAGAGAGGCTGGTTGGCCACCAGGTGGCGCCTGAGCCTTGGACCAGTGGGGAGGAGACAAGGGAGTGCGATCCGGATGTCAGCAGTGGGGAGGAGCCAAGGGAGTTGTTCCTAGATGCCCGGCACCGGAGAGCTAATAGGCGTAAGGAACAATTACGCAATTACAGGAGGTAATTGCACTCAGCTGGTGGTCATTAGGCTCCTCTCCAGACTATAAAAGGACTGCTTGTGCACACGCCCCTTTTGCAGAAGTCAATGCAGGAACTAATGTCGAAGAACATTATTGTGAGCTTGGCAGGCTGGATTGCTGCCAAGCCTTATCTGTGCCGGTTTGCTGCCAAGGACCTGTCTGTTAATTAAATGCTGTAACTTATCTTTGGCTCAGAGAGTGTGTTGGTGTGGGACGAGGGGGGTCAGAACAGCCACCTATATATAAACACCTCTTTAAAAGGTAAATGACGTGTGGACCCCTCAGAGTCTTAAAGAGGCGATATCATATATTGCTGAATCATTCTCATTGCACCAGCTTACAGTTTGCAGCATACCACCTTACATCAGCTGGCAGCTCGTAAATCCTCATTACCTGACAAAGCGATAGCCGTCTTGCTTGTTTCAATGGTTTTCTTGCTGTTAAATTAAACCGGATATTCATCCATTTTGAAATTCATGTTTGCTTTTAAGGTCGCTGCTGACTTTTGAAATGTGCTTAGAACCATCATCATTCGAGTGGCTGAATTTGCTTTTTTTTAATGTTCCTATTTGACTCATGCTTCATCATCATCTTGGTCATTTAATAACCTCATAATCTCTTGTGGGGTGGAGTCTGGGCAACTGGATGGAGCTGAGTGTTTATTGGCCGGATGCCCTTCCTGTTGCCAATGCAGATTTTTGTTCAGCCGATATATTCTCATTGTGCCCAGAGTGAGAAATATCTGCCTTCACCTAGGATCGAACTCACAGAGCTCCTGATTGTGAGGCGAGAGCTCCCCCTCTAGGCCACCACACCATTCTTTTAATGTGCTTAGAATAAGCAGCAAAATTACAACTCGCAAACCCTCCTTGAAGTACAGGCTGATGGGCCCTTGGAAAATCTACATCCCACCTGCAGACCAAATGAACTACTAGGAGAAAACATCCCGCTTCACTGAACAAACTCCAAAATTAACTTTCTAGATGCCCGGCACCGGAGAGCTAATAGATATAAGGAACAATTACGCATTTACAGGAGGTAATTGCACTCAACTGGTGGTCATTAGGCTCCTCTCCAGACTATAAAAGGACTGCTTGTGCACATGCCCCTTTTGCAGAAGTCAACTTTCACGACAGAGAAGGCCTGGCTATGGATTTAATTTGCAGTCACTTACTGGTTCTACATCCAGAAAGGTTTTGTGTTCTTCCACATTGGGCTTCAATCCGTCAACAAAGTTAAAAAGTTCCTCACTTGCTTGCAGGAAATGGGGCAACGTAATGTAGACTGGTTTACCTATAGAAATAAAAAGGAAAATGAAGACAGTTGACAGGTTGGGTTGTGAAGTTCCATTCTAGTAGCAAAGATCATGGAGATGATCTTTGGGACAGTAGCAAGCCATTGTTGAACGTATTCCCCAAGTACAAGCACTATTAAGCTTGGCAGATTGGAGATCATCTAAATCAAAACTTCAAACTGCATTACTCACATTCAGGAAATGGTTGGAGTGGACTTGTTCACTACAGCTATGTCACAATAACTGGAAGTGAAAGTCATAAGGAATAGCATCCTTACATAGAATAACAGAGTTGGAAGGGACCTTGGAGGTCTTCTAGTTCAATCCCCTGCTTGGGCAGGAAACCCTACACCACTTCAGACAAAAGGCTATCCAATATCTTCTTGAAAACTTCCAGTGTTGCAGCATTCACAACTTCTGGAGGCAAGTTGTTCCACTCGTTAATTGTTCTAACTGTCAGGATATTTCTCCTTAGTTCTCTCCCCCCCCTTTTTTTTAAATTAACAAACATGTAGAACACACACACACATACAAAACCTGGACGTACACCACATTTACACAATACAATACGAACAGGGGCTTCCTGTTCTTTCTAATAAGGAGCCGAGGTGGCGTAGTGGTTAGGGTGCAGTACTGCAGGCCACTTCAGCTGACTGTTCAGCGGTTCAAATCTGACCGGCTCAAGGTTGACTCAGCCTTCCATCCTTCCTAGGTGGGTGAAATGAGGACCCAGACTGTGGGGACAATTTGCTGACTCAATTTGCTAAAAAATCTGTAAACCACTTAGAGAGGGCTGAAAGCTCTATGAAGCGGTATATAAGTCTAATAAATAAATAAATAAATAAATAAATAATAGCAATTATCAATCGATACCGCTCACCTTATATTATTTCCCCTTCTATTGTATTTCATTTGGATTTCACCATTCTTAACCCTCTTATTTTACTCATAACTATTATTATTTTTTTGAGTTTTGTTATATTCCTTCACTTTTTTCTTGCTTATCAAGAAGTAGGCTGTGGTCTACTTTGTTGAATTGCCTTGCTGAAGCCCAAGTCTAAGATTCCAGCTTCTGATACAATTTCAGTTTGATTTAACTCCATCCCACCCTTCCACTTTTTTCTTCCGTTACCTTCTTTGCAGGAGCCGAGTCCCAGAATCCCATTTAATGTGCAGTTCTTACTCGTCTCCATGTCAGTGCAGAAGCAAATGTTGTCAGGATTGGTAACGGGTGACCCAAACGCCAACGGATCGATAACAAAGTGATAAAGCGGAATGTCTTTCACTGTCTTCTCGCTATCAAATTTTGCGGAGATTGACCTGTTTCATAAAGAGAGAGAGAGAGAGAGAGAGAGAGAGAGAGAGAGAGAAAGAGAGAGAGAGAGAGAGAGAGACATGATCATGATGTGCTCTACATGGGGCTGCCCTTGAAAAGTGTTCGGAGACTACAATTGGTCCAGAATGCAGCCACGCGAGCGATACTGGGTGTACCTAGATACACCCATGTTACACCTATCCTCTGTGAGCTGCACTGGCTCCCTATTGGTCTCCGAACACACTTCAAGGTGCAGGTTATTACCTTTAAAGCCCTACATGGCCTAGGACCTGGATATCTCCGTGACTGCCTCCTGCCACATACCTCCCAGCGCCCAATAAGATCGCACAGGGCGGGCCTTCTCCGGGTACCATCAACTACACAATGTCGTCTGGTGGCTCCTCAGAAGAGGGCCTTCTCTGTAGCTGCCCTGGCCCTCTGGAACGAACTGCCCCCTGAAATCCGGACCCTCCCCACTCTCTCGGCCTTCCGAAAGTCTGTTAAGACCTGGCTGTTCCGGCAGTCCTGGGGCTGCTGATCTTGATTGACCTTCAGCCCCACTAAGATCGAGTGCATGTTGTGTCCTGTTTTGATTTGTTCTGTCTTATATTTTAATTTTTTAATGTCTTCTTTTTTATGTAAGCTGCCCGGAGTCCTCCAGGATTGGGCAGCATACAAATCTATTAAAATTGACAAAAATTAAATAAATCATATGCCATGATAAAAAAAACCCAACAACGATGCACCAATCAGCCAATGCAGGTCATGGTTGCGCCAAAAATGTATTTTTTTCCCCCTCAAAACTCAACTGGACTTTGTTGTTCCTTGAAATGCTTTGCTTCTCATCCAAGAAGAAGTTCTGCAGAACTCTAGAACTGGAAAGTTTTCTTAGATGAGAAGGGAAACATCTTTAAAGGAAAATAAGGAAGTCCAGATGCCTGGTTCCACCACAAAACCGCGTTCGACTAAAGGGCGCTCGACGAAACCGCGTAGCTGACGTCATCACAGTGTGACAACAGCGCGGAGACAGAAGCACGCTGTAAACGCTAAACCTAAAATTAACCCCTAAACCTAATCCTAAACCTAACCCTAAACCTAACCCTTAACCTAACCCTAAACCTAATCCTAAACCTAATCCTAACCCTAACCCTAACCCTAACTCTAACCCTTAACCTAACCCTAAACTTAACCCTAAACCTAACCCTAAACTTAACCCTAAACCTAATCCTAAACCTAACCCTAAACCTAACCCTTAACCTAACCCTAAACCTAACCCTAAACCTAACCCTAAACCTAATCCTAACCCTAACCCTAACCCTAACCCTAACCCTAACCCTAACCCTAACCCTTAACCTAACCCTAAACTTAACCCTAAACCTAACCCTAAACCTAACCCTTACCTTAACTTGAATCGGCTTGCTTTCAAAGCGCTATTTAAAGCGCCCTTCTTTCTCCGCGCTCGCTGTTGTCGTCCTGTTGATGACATCAGCAACGCGGTTTAATCGGGCACGCTTTAGTCGAGCGCGGTTTTGTCGTGCCACGCAGATGCCTCTTGGAAAAACCACTTTTGGGAATGACTGAGAATGTCTATAGACATCATTATTTGAAGAGGCAGAAGTTCTAAAAAGCCCTATTAAAAACAAATTGTGTGTGGGGGGGGGTGGAATTGCATGAGTTCATTGAGAATCAGTGCCATCTCTGGATGGCTGTGTGGCTGATCTGGATTCTACCCACACCGGCAGCAAACAGCGCCAGTTCGACTGGAGCAACACAAAAATCATTGGTCATGCCACCACCTGCCTTGCACATCAGTTCATCGAAGATTGGCATTCCACAAGCAATTCCATCAGCAGTCATATTGACCTACAACTAGCCTACAAACCCCTCAGAATCCAAATCAGCCAACCAGAGATGGCATCGATCCTCAACCAACTCATGCCGTTTCACCCCACTGTTCTGACCTAGGCTTCCTGAGACAGTGAAAACCACACGCTTAGTCCCAAAAAACCCTCTTTTTATTTCAACGGCTGTGAATTGTGTTCCTTCACAGCCCGTAATGAGTCCCAAATAGTTTGTAATGAGTCCGCCAGCAGTCTGCCAAAGTCTTTCAGGATAAGGCTGATAAGCACCCACCTTCATCTCCCTTGAAACGCTGCCAAAGACCTAATTTCCAATTAGCTTTGCAAGGCCACACGGAGCACAGAGTTAAAATGGAGCTTCAGAATTTAAACCGACCAGCACGAACAAAGTTGCTTCCTGCAAAGGCTCATCTGCCTTTGCTCCTCCTTTATGTCTCATGGGAGGGGCCAATCACCTCCAAGCCTTACTCCTGAGTCAGCCCTTTTGTCTTAACTGTTCTTCCTTCTGGTAGCTCTGTGCATGCGCACAATGGGAACAGGCTCCCCATCTTCCTCTGCCTCACTGATGTCTGACTCCGCAGGCTTCAGAGGCAGGACATAACTTCCAGATGGCCCTGTCCCCCTCTTTGTCTCCAATGCAGAGCCTTCATCCGAGCCTTCTCCAGACTTCAGGACTAGCCCATGTTCCTCCCCAACCTCCTCGCTGTCTGACTCTGCTGCCAGTTCTTCAGGCCACTGGTGGACCACAACAACTGCATGTATTTCAGAATCAAAGGAATTCCCCCCCCTCCCTCTTTGTTCAAAACCATTTACCTGCAAATATCTGAGGAAAAGAAATGGAGCACTTCACTCTTGTTGATGAAAGGGTGGAACGAAGCCGCATCTGTGAGTTACAATCAGAACATCTTGTGAATTTTGAGCCTCGCGACTCATACAAAAATCCTGCATCTGAATTCAAAGCACGGTTTTGAAACTGCAGTTGGGTTGGCTTGATACCCCGTTCATCCTACTCAACTGTTCTGTTTGGGTTAGGAGAAGCCACAGCAGGATGTTCAGAATTTAAGAAATGAAGAATATTTTCTCCTTTTTACAACATGCAGGTCAACACTTTTCTGGAGTTCACACATCCCAAAGGCAAATTTGGACTTTTCAAGAGCTTCAAGCTGGAAGCCTATTTATCAAACATTAAGCCGTGGCTTAGGAAGCTTCCCAAGATTGTGAAGTTTCTTTTAACCTTAACAATGAATAGGTTTTTTTCATTTTTTCCCAATATAAACATACATATTTTATGAACTGTACATAGACTGGCTCAACTCTTTTTCAAACCATAATAAACAATAATCATATGAATAAATACGTATACTTCAAATCTTCCAACTTCTGCAATATTGGTCTCTTTCCATAATCCTTCATCCTTTTTCTCATAATTCATTTAAACATAAATAGAATTTCTTCATGCCCTATATTTATTATCCCCAGCTAAGTAATATCCTTTGATATTTAAAAAAAATTACTCATTATTCCATCATGGTTCAATGTTTCGAATGTGTAGGGTTACTAATGATGCCAAATGTTAACAATATTTAATCGAGCCCGGGAGTGATGAACATTGATGGAGCAAGAGACCAAAATAGTACCTTTTTTAAAAAAAAATGTGGCAAGCTAAGGAAACAGAATAGTTGTCAAAGCAATATACTAACAGTGAACAAGCTTAGAATTCCTCAGGTAGATGTTCTGTCTCTAAACTTTGGCAAAGGTGGGATGCAGCCAGTTTGGGCTGGTTCGGGGGAATCGGTAGTTCTGACCAGCGGTTGGCCCCCGCCCACCCGCTGCGGTGCCATCCCATCCTCTATAAGCAGTGTTTCTCAACCTTGGCAACTTGAAGATGTCTGGACTTCAAGTCCCAGAATTCCCCAGCCAGCAAATGCTGGCTGGGGAATTCTGGGAGTTGAAGTCCAGACATCTTCAAGTTACCAAGGTTGAGAAACACTGCTCTATAAGTATGTTTTTGATGCTGCGTGCATGCACATTTTTGTGGCCTCACATTTACTGGGTGAACCGTATGTAATGGGCACCTCTGGGGTTGCATGGTGGTTTTTCATCCCCATTTCGAAAACCTTGTTAGGTGTCCTTAGTGCATTTGCTGGAAGCCCTGATGAGACCAAATGAAGACATTTGAATGGTGAAGTCACCACGCAAATCCCA
>NW_022473917.1:26532-61532 GCF_009769535.1 Thamnophis elegans | reverse complement strand
CGAGTCTGTCATTGTCCTTGAGAGAAAGAGAGAGAGAGAACAGGAAGTTATCTTTTTCACCTTGTTTATCAAGAGGAAATTTTTAGTCAAAAATCTGCTGTCCAAGACCTAAATTAGGTCTACCGTTCTTAATTTTCTGTTTGTAGAAGGTGCTTTCCCACCTTATGCTTAGGACATGGAGATCTTAATTTTGGAAGTAGGACTGGGATGGAGAACCTATTTCTATTTCTATTCTATTTCTATTTATTGAATTTATAGGCTGCCCAATCCCGGAGGACTCCGGACGGCTTACAGAAATAAGAAATATTAAAAAGATTAAAACAAATAAGACATAGAAGATTAAAAAAAAAACCATACACCCAGTCTAAGCAGGGCTGGACCTCAATCAAGAGGTCAACAGCCCCAGGCCGGCCGGAAAAGCCAGGTTTTAATAGCTTTTCATGAAGGCCATGAGAGTGGGTAGGGTCCAGATCTCTGGGGGTAAGCATGGCAAGTGTGCCCCAGGTGGCACAGGAGCCTTCCCTGCACGCACGCAATCCATTGCCCAGCTCAGCTGCACCGCATCTCCCACTGGCCAGCTCTCCGCTGTACACGTGGATACGTACATGCATGCAAGGGGAGGGGCATGCGTGTGAGGAAGTCATGCACGCATGTGCAGGAGGAGGGATGCATGGGATTGTGGGTATGGGTACAATGGAAGACACAAAGGTTAGCTATCATTGAAGTAGGGGTTGCAGAAGAATGAAATATTCAAAACCCAATTCTTTCACTTCTGAAATAATACTAGTGTCAGGCCTGCATTTATATTCCTTTTAGAATTTTGGCCTGCCACGCTTTCTCTTATTTCATTATGAAGTTTCATTAGTATAGTCGATGGGAGGGGGGAATAGACAGGAGTAGGATTGTGGAATGTATTGTTTTCATTCTTTACTAGAAGCCAAGGTCATCCTTTGTCTCTGCACTTTTACACCTGACCGGAAGCAGCTGGGTGTGGATGCCAGCGTGGAAGAAGAAGATTGGACCATGTGATGGATTTGTGGGTGTGGGGACAAGATCATGAACTTTTAACTGGGTGGGATTCTGATGTCATTTCCAGTATTGGGATTAACACAGATGTGCTAAGATGTCTGCTTTATTAAATTGGAACTTTAAGGATCGTTTTGCCTTTGATTCTGATTTAATTCTACATGATACTTGGAACACTGACAATTAATTAATTTAGATCTCCAAGCTCCCAGGGGAAAAAGTGGGGGGAAAAAATCAAACACCCATAAACGACACTTTTTGCAGACCAAAAATAACTTGTCTGTTGTGAAGTGACTCAAGTCACCTTGGTATCAAGCTGGTGACTTATACAGACACGTCAGAATTTAATTGTTTTATTTTTTCCGCCTATAGAGTAGATTTTTCCAGTTTGTTTCCCCCATCCAATGGTGATCCAGGACTGACCCTGCTTAGCTTTCTAGCTCTGGTCAGATAGACTGCTATTACCCCATGAAAGGGAACAAGATAAGAAAATTACTTTATACCCCTATCAAAACCAAATTTGTTGCTATGACCTTCATGGAAGCGTCTGATACCAGCAATGCTTTTGTATCTACAATAAAAAAATTTGTTGACTTTTGATAAGTCATGCTAAGATAGAAATTATTGTTCTAATTTCAATTTGATAACAGATTGCTTTTGGGTTAGGAAGTCTTGTTGATATTCAGGCAACATCTGTCAACTTCTTCACAGTGAGTTTTATTCTCATTTTCCCATAATAAGCTGTGGTAGATGAGATTTATCCTTTTTTTCTTATTTTTTTGCACTAAAACCACCATCTCATATTTCTTCTTCCTTCCTAGCAATAGCAATAGCAATAGCAGTTAGACATATATCACTTCATAGGGCTTTCAGCCCTCTCTAAGCGGTTTATAGAGTCAGCATATTGCCCCCAACAATCCGGGTCCTCATTTTACCCACCTCGGAAGGATGGAAGGCTGAGTCGACCCTGAGCCAGTGAGATTTGAACAGCAGAACTGCAGAACTGCAGTCAGCTGAAGTAGCCTGCAGTGCTGCATTTAACCACTGCGCCACCTCGGCTCTTCCTACCCTGTTTTCCTGAAAACAAGACTTCCCCGGATAATAAGCCCAATTGGTCTTTGAGCACATGCGCTAAAATAAGCCCTCCCTTGAAAATAAGCCCTTCCTGAGAATATTGCAACACAGCAGCAGCTATGAGATTATCACACTCACTGCCTCCTGCACCTCGAAAATAATAAGACCTCCCAGAAAATAAAGCCAAGCGCTTATTTTGGGGGTCAAAAGACCCTGTCTTATTTTTGGGGAAACACAGTATATAGAAAAGCACAGATGTCTTTCTTAGAGTCATTAATTTTCCCTTTGAGTTAATACTTACAGGATAGAATACACCAACAACTTTATCAATGGTTGAAATTGGAATTAATTGTAGGAAAGGATCTTTATAGCCCCAAAGTATTTCTTTTACGGTTCTAGTTTGGAGAAATTTTGATTTTGATAGTTGTATGAACGGATTCAGGAGATGAGCTAACTTTGGATACAAAACAGGGGCGGTCTACGGGAAACACAAATATGTGAACAAACTTTTGAAACTGAGATGAAAACAGATGAAAGCAGAACATTTTCTAGTTTCAATGCTTAATGCTAAAGAATTTGATATATGTCAATGCAATAGACAAACATCACCGTTAAGTAATCAATATTTTTCCAGTTAAGTACTGCATATTTCAGACTATAAGACACACCGGAGTATAAGACGCACCATAATTTTGAAGAGGTAAATTTTTAGAAAAAGGTTTTGTACTCTGCAAGCCTCCCAAAGCCTCTGCATACCTTGTTTTGTTTTGTTTTTTGCAAGAAAGGGCAAGCAGAACTTCGGGAGGCTTGTAGGGTGCTCCTGGGGGCTGCCCCCCCCAAAAAACAAGCAAAAAACGGCCCTTTTTTTTTTTTTTGCAAAAAGAGGCTTTGGGAGGCTTGTAGAGTGCCTCTCAAACCCTCTGCACGTCCATTTTTGCAAAGGGGGTGGGGTTTTAGTAGGCCAAAAATACTGTATTCAATGTATAAGACGCACCCAGATTTTCACCCTCTTTTTGGGGGGAAAAGGGTGTGTCTTATACTCCGAAAAAGACAGTAATCAGTACTTTTGTGTATCTTCACCATCATTTTTAGGTAGAACATTCATTTTCACTGCTGCTATTCTTCCCAACAAGGATAATTGTAATTTTTCCCAATTTTTCATCTCTGTCTGAATGCTGTGCCATAGTGGCTCATAATTATACATATAACTTCCCATTTGAGGTTGAGATATAGACTCCTAGATATTTAACCTTTTTAACTATTTCACATCCTGTCATTCCTTCTAATTCTTCCCTTTGCTTAGTGTTCATATTTTTAACTAGCATCTTTGTTTTCCCTAAATTTATTTTAAATCCGGACACTTGGCCGTATTGATTAATCATATTCATTAAAAGCTTGGTAGGTTCCTGTGGTTGAGTTAATGTTATCACCAAATCATCCGCAAAGGCACGTATTCTATATTCTTGATGCCTAATCTTGATTCCCTGCAAATCACCTTCATTTCTGACTGATACTTACACAGGAGATAGAAGATAAAATTAATTTTAAAAGTTTCTGGGAATAAAAAAAAATAATTTCTGGTAAAAATTCAGAAGGCGGGAAAGAAAACACCAATAATAATGAAAGCCAGAAATATTTTTGTTAGGTACAGTAAATTTCATTTCTGTAAAATGAAATGCCCAGACAATACACTGTCTTCAAAATATTTATATATAAATTAAAAAAAAACTTGACTTAAAAAAATAAATAACATAATCCTGGTGGCTCAGTGGCTAAGACGCTGAGCTTGCTGATCAGAAAGGTTGGTAGTTCAGCGGTTCAAATCCCTAGTGCCGCATAAGGGAGTGAGCTCCCATTCCCTGTCCCAGCTTTTGCCAACCTAGCAGTTTGAAAGCACGTAAAAAATGCAAGTAGAAAAATAGGAACCACCTTCGGTGGGAAGGGAACAGCGTTCTGTGTGCCTTTGGCATTTAGTCATGCCGGCCACCTGACCATGGAGACGTCTTCGGACAGCGCTGGCTCTTGGGCTTTGAAATGGAGATGACTGCCCTCTAGAGTCAGGAACAACTAGCACATATGTACGAGGGGAACCTTTACCTTTACCTGTAATATCACTTTGACTGATAGATAATATGTCCATCATTTTGATGAAAAGTTAAGATAAAGAAAGAATACCATAAGAATTAGACAGATACGATTTCCCAATTTTGCTGAGCTACCTGTCCTAGCCCCCTTTACTATTAACAAATTACCAACAGGTGGTAACGCTGTATTTCTGGATCACCCAATTCATTCATCCCCAACACCTCCCCCCCCCCCCCAAAATGAATAAGAGGGAAGATCATTGCAGAATATGGAGAATGCCCAAGTTCTAATTTGCATTGATTATTACAATACTCAGATAAATCTTATGACAGAGTTTGCTTACCACAACAGCCAGGTTAACAGTGGTAATTGTGTCATTTTCCCAGCCAGAAGACATATTACGTTGAAAAAGAGCAATATTTGGCAAGAAGTAAGACAGAGTAGCATCGTCATGTTCAGTGATGTTTTGTTTGGGCTTATATCGCACCCTTGTGGAAAAAGAGATTTAACTTCAGTCATTCAATGCTGGCCAAATCAGAAATAAATAGGGTTGTGTTCTGACCCCCTCCTCCATCCAGTAATGAAAGCCGAGACAAGCTTAAATGGAATGTCCTTTAATAACAAGACCAGAATCTCAGTGACTGAAAGCTAAGTAAATAAACAGATAAGGACCTTGGCAGCAAATCCGACAAACCTTGGCAGCAATTCAGACAAACCTTGGCAGCAATCCAGCCTGCCAAGATAGTTTCTCTTTAGTCAAAGCGTTGACTTCTGCAAGAAGGGCATGGCACAAGCAGTCTTTTTTATAGTCTAGGGAGGAGCCTAATGACCATCAGCTGAGCGTAATTACCTCCTGTAATTACGTAATTGCTCCTGATGCCGAGTAGCTCTTTGATGGCGTGAATCCAGGAACAACTCATTGTTGGTTTCTGGATCACTCTCCCTTGTCTCCTCCCCACTGATCCAAGGGTCAGGCGCCTCCTGGTGGCCAACCAGCCTCTCTGCACCCCGCTCAGAGTCGGAACCCTGTCCAGGGTCCTCCACATCCTCCAGGGCCGACTCATAGGGCCCCTCGCTGTCGGAGTCTGGTGGCAGCTCCAACGGCTCCTGCTGGGCCTCAACAGGTTGCCACTCTCTTTGCCAGAAGATGAATGGATATCTGGCCATCCAATACTTTTCTTTCTTTTCCTGTCTTTCATCTCTACAACACACATACATACAACATGCGCACATAAATACAATTCAAAACGGTAAGGCCACACTTGGGATACTCCATCCAGTTTTGGTCGTGATGTGGAAAAGATGCTGAGGCTCTAGAAAGAGTGCAGAGAAGAGCAACAAAGAGGATGAGGGGCAGTGATGGGATTCAATTTTTTTTTTGCTACCAGTTCTGTGGGCATGAATTTGTGGGCGTAGCAGGGGAAGGATGCTGCAAAATCCCCATTCTCTCCCCACCCCCACTAACCTGCTTCCCAGCTCCGTTCTCCTGTTCAGGGCAACAAAAGAAGATCAGCTGGAAGACTGGGAGGCAGCAGTGGCGGGGCCAGCCTGTTTGCCAGTTCTCCAAACTACTCAAAATTTCTGCTACCGGTTCTGCAGAACCTGTCAGAACTGGCTGAATACCACCACTGATTAGGGGACTGAAGGCTAAAACATATGAAGAACGGTTGCTGGAATTGGGTACGTCTAGTTCGATGAAAAGAAGGACAAGGGGACAAGAAGCAATGGGTGGAAACTAATCAAGGAGAGAAGGAACTTAGAACTAAGGAGAAATATCCTGATATTTAGAATAATTAATCAGTGGAAAAACTTGCCTCCAGAAGTTGTAAATGCTCCAACACTGGAAGTCTTTAAGAAGATGTTAGATAGCCATTTGTCTGAAACAGTATAGGGTTTCCTGCCTAAGCAGGGGGTTGGACTAGGAGACCTCCAAGGTCCCTTCCCTTCCATTCAATTCCAAATTCTATTCTATTCTATTCTATTCTATTCTACTCTACTCTACTCTACTCCACTCCACTCCATTCCATTCCAAATTCTATTCTATTCTATTCTATTCCATTCCAAATTCTATTCTATTCTATTCCATTCCAAATTCTATTCTATTCCATTACATTCCATTCCAAATTCTATTCTATTCCATTCCAAATTCTATTCCTTTCCATTCCAAATTCTATTCTATTCTATTCTATTCCATTCCAAATTCTATTCTATTCTATTCCATTCCATTCCAAATTCTATTCTATTCCATTCCATTCCAAATTCTATTCCATTCCATTCCAAATTCTATTCTATTCTATTCTATTCTATTCCATTCCATTCCAAATTCTATTCTATTCTAGTCCATTCCATTCCAAATTCTATTCTATTCCATTCCATTCCATTCCAAATTCTATTCTATTCTATTCTATTCCATTCCGTTCCATTCCAAATGTATTCTATTCTATTCTATTCTATTCTATTCTATTCCAGTTGACATTTGGAAAAAGCACCTTTGGGACAACCATGATCTGGATGACTGAAAATATCCATACATACACAAAGCTGAGGTACGCCACAATTTGTTCTCCAGCAGAGAAACATGGGGCATCAGCTTTAAAAGGCAAATTTTGTTTGTCCTTTTAGAAAATCTTCATTCCTGAAAGACGTGGTCAAGGTCTTCCATAAATGTGTTCAAAGAATTATGGATCTTCTATCTTGGTTCCTTGCATGCAAAGAATAGTAGGTTGAACTATCCCATCTCTGCTCTCTAATCCCATGTCTTCATGACATCCTCAGGTCTTCACCTACCTGTAAGTGTAAGGACCTTTCTGCTTGAGGATTGGATTAGAACCGTTCTTCATCACCTCCTCTGGGTTCTGGACATCAAAGAACCAAAACTGCCGGTAGATGGGACTTCCTGGGATGACCCAATTCTCATAGGCAGTTGTGCCGTTTTTGATGACAGCTTCCTGCAAGGAATAACAGCAAGCAGGATACATAAAGACATCTCATTTAGACTTATATACCACTTCACAGTGCTTTACAGGCCTCTCTAAGCAGTTTACAGAGTCAACATAGTGTCCCAACAATCTGGGTCCTCATTTTACTGACTTCGGAAGGATGGAAGGCTGAGTCAACCTTGAGCTGCTCAGGATCAAACGGATGGCTTTGAGCAGTGAGTTAGTCAACCTTGAGCTGGTCAGGATCGAACTGATGGTTGTGAGCAGTGAGTAGCTTGCAATACTGCAGTCCAACCACTGTGCTATGATGGTTCTTAGCAATAGCAACTGGGATTTACGGTATATACCATTTCCACTGAGCCATGGTGGCGCAGTGGTTAGAGTGCAGTACTGCAGGCTACTTCTGCTGACTGACTGCTGCCTGCAATTTGGCAGTTCAGATCTCACCAGGTTCAAGAGTGACTCAGCCTTCCATCCTTCTGAGGTGGGTCAAATGAGGACCCAGATTGTTGGGAGCAAGGGGGCTGATTCTGTAAAAGCGCTTAGAGAGGGCTGTAAAGCACTGTGAAGCGGTATATAAGTCTAAGTGCTATTGCTATTGCTTCGTAGTGTTTTACAGCCCTCTCTAAGCGGTTTTGCAGAGTCAACCTATTGCCCCAGCAATCTGGGTCCTCATTTTACCAACTTCAGAAGGACGGAAGGCTGAGTCAACCTTCAGCCGGTCAGGATCAAACTCCTGGCAGTGGGCAGAGTCAACCTGCCATGCTGCATTCTAACCATGTTGCTATAAACCATTCATATATATTTTTTCTAAGTGTTTGATGCAGTGCACTGGCCACATGACCCTGGCCCATGAATGTTACAACTTTTGGCATAAAAATTAAAATATGCTGATGTTTATTGAGAAAAGTTATCTCTGCACTTGCTAAGACTCAACATTGACTTGTGGGCATATAATCAATCATTGATCAATGCCATCCTTCTGTCTTCTGATTACAACACCATAGCCTTAGATTATCTCTCCAATCACTTCTTGCAACAGCAAATGTTCTTAAATCAGAGATAATGTCCTTCCATATGTTGTTTTATCAGAACTTATGAGAGTTGAACTTCAATCTTTATAAAGAAGAGAATTGGACGTGATTATCTGCAAGGCCATAATAATCCAAAGGAAATTGTTTTAGAAGATGATTCATGAACTGCTTGACTTCTCCTAGGCTGATTTTGCCAAGTAGTTTTGCAAGAGGTTTAAAGAGCTGATATTCATCATTACCCAAAAATAAAGATGACCTTAATGATTATTCAGAAATCAACAAGCTAAGAACTCTTCCACATTTTTCTTCACAACGAACAAGAACCAGACATAGGATGGAATGGAATGGAATGGAACGGAACGGAATGGAACAGAACAGAACAGAACAGAACAGAACAGAACAGAACAAAACAGAATTAGAACAGTAATAGAATAGAAAATATAGGATAGGATAGAATAGGATAGGATAGGATAGGATAGGATAGAATGGAATGGAATGGAATGGAATGGAACGGAATGGAATAGAATAGATTTAGAACAGGAATAGAATAAAAAATATAGAATAGAATACAATAGAATAGAATAGATAAAAGAAGAGAAGAGAATAGTGAATAGAACAGAGTAGAATAGAATAATGAACAAGAATAGAGAATAGAATAGAATGGAATGGAATGAAATAGAATAGATTTAGAACAGGAGTAGAATAGAAAATATAGCATATAATAGAATAGAGAAGGGAAGGGAAGAGAAGAGAAGAGTGAATAGAGCAGAGTAGAATAGAATAATGAACAAGAATAGAGAATAGAATAGAATGGAACGGAATGGAACGGAATGGAACGGAATGGAACGGAATGGAATAGAATAGAATAGATTTAGAACTGGAATAGAATAGAAAATATAGAATAGAATAGAATAGAATAGAATAGGGAGGGGAGGGGAAGCGAAGGGAAGGGAAGGGAATAGTGAATAGAGCAGAATAGAATAGAATAATGAACAAGAATAGAGAATAGAATAGAATAGAATAGAATCTTGGATGAGAAGCAAACTGTCTTCAAAAGGAAAAAAAGAAGAAAGTCCAGTTGCCTCCTGAAAAAAGCACCTTTGGGCCAACCATGACCTGGATGACTGAGAATCTCCACATAATTTTAGCTATACAATTTGGGATGGACACCTTTGGAATGGTGTGGGAGTAGGAATGGATTTCCAGAGGGGGAAAAAACCTCCAAACTACAGGAACCATTTGCACCACTCAGTTGAGCCTGAGGATACAGACAAACCTCCAAGTGTCCTCAGTGACCCTCTAAAAAGGATGCAAATGACCAGCTGTCTGCAAGGAATAGAAACCCTTCCATTCCCCCACTATCCTGTCAGAGCTGAAGAAGCTTCTTGGATGAGAAGCGAAATGTCTGTCAAAAGAGAAAACAAACAAGGAAGTCCAGTTGCCTCCTGAAAAACCACCTTTCGGACTCCGAACTTCTGGATTTGAATAAAAGCATGTCGGCGTTGTATTTCCATAGGTGTGGGAAATAACTGGTGAGGACTTCTGATCCAGAAAGGTGATTGTTATTGACAAGACACACTTGGATCATGGCAACTGATATAATTCGGAAGATAAAGACAATAAAGATAAATCCTTATCATAGCGAATTATGCTCAGCTGTCAACATTTACTGAACTCTGCTCTTGGCGTGCCTCCTCCTTCTTTTTCGGCTGTTTCAGGCAGATCATTCTTTCTGAAGAATTGTGCAAGAAAGTGCCAGTAAAACCTGAGGGACCCTTTACCTTCCTTGACACAACGATGCTGGCATAGAAAAGAACTGGGTTTTCTTTCTCTTTCTCTCTCTCTCTTTCTCCTTTCCTGTTTTTTGTCTTTCTTGTTTAGAAAAAAAAAAGAAGGCCAGTTCCTGACTCAGTTGCATTTAGGGCAATGTTGAAGGCGTAAAACCCTCACATGCAACAATGATGATACAGCTAGTAGACTATACAGAGAGGAGGAAGAGGAGGAGGAGGAGGAAGAGGAAGAGGAAGAGGAGGGAAGAAGAAGAGGAGGAAGAAGAAGGAGAAGGAGGAGGAGGAGAAGGAGAAGAAAAAGAAGAATTGAATTGAATTTGAATTTATTTAGCTTGTATGCCACCCTTCTCTCGGAAGACTCAAGGCGGCTGAAGAAGACGAAGACGAAGACGAAGACGAAGACGAAGACGAAGAAGAAGAAGAAGAAGAAGAAGAAGAAGAAGAAGAAGAAGAAGAAGAAGAAGAAGAAGACTTGTGTATTAATATTACATTCTGTGCATGGATTTGATCTCAGTAAAGATTTAACTATTAAATTAATTTCTTTCTCAAAGCTGGACTCATTTTTCTTGGGCTGTTATCCCTGCACTCTTCCTGCTCTTCATCTCTGTTTGCACAGAATATCAGGGCCTTCTTGCTAAGCAAGAGAGACAGAGACCAGGAAGAGAGAAAGAAAAGAAAGAGGATTAAAAAACCCCACTATTATCTTTTTGAGGCTTAGCTACAAAAGTAAGGAGGAAATTTGCTGATATTCACCAGTCCTATACCTTCATGGCTTCTGAAGCTCAAATGAATTGCTCCTTGAATAGATGTCTTCTGAGAAGCCAAGATGTTGGCAAGCAAGTGACAGTGTGTGTCTCCACCATTTCCTTGGAAACTAAGAAGCCATGCCAGGAGACACGTTGGAACGAACTCCCCGTGGAGATTTGAAACCTCCCTCCAGGCCTTCCGCAAAGCTGTTTAAACCTGGCTGTTCCGACAGGCCTGGGGCTAAAGAGCTGTTGCCCCCGTCTCGAATGGTATGACTGTTGTGTGTTTTTAAATTATGTATTGTCATGTTTGTTTTTTTATTTTTTGTCTGTACCCCCCGCCCCCCTTCCCAGATTGATTTGTCAGCCGCCCTGAGTCCCCTTCGGGGGAAAAGGGCAGCATATAAATATAATAAATGAAAAATGAAATGAATGAAATGGTGCTTGCCATCCAGACCCTATCTTCAAAACAAGGAGTTGAAAAAGGGAGCCGCACCATCAAGGAAGGTTGAAATGCCAAGCAATGCAATTTCATCAAAACAAGACTTGAGACTCGGGCTCAGAACTTGAGGCTTTAAGCATGGATTCAAGATGACTCAAGATTTCCTCAGGAAGCAAGGGGAGGGGAATCCAGAAAGTGACTGAGATTGGACAAGAGATTGAAAATGGCTGCTTAAACAATGACTCAGATGATGACAGTCAATGGTGGTTGCAAGAAAAGTTCAGAAACCCCCTAGGCCCCATCCTGACACCTACAGCTCTTTGAAATCTAGAAAGCTGCTCAGTTATTTCTGCAGAATAAATTGTGGTAACAACAAATATGTTGGAATACATGTTAGAATGCATTTTGTATTGCAGTAACTACAGAATTATTCAGCCAGTAAATGTCAGTGTTTAGTGTGCACCTATGTTTATAATCTATGGTTTCTTTATGTTCTGATGAAAATTTCCAGTTTCCTGTTAGAGCAGGGGTCAGCAACTTGCAGCTCTGGAGTCGCATGTGGCTCTTTCATCCCTCTGCTTCAGTTCCCTGTTGCCAGTCAGCTCCACAATTGATAGGGCTTTTGGTTAGGACAGGTAGAGGAAAAAGGATGCTGCACTAGGAGGAGACTCTATGGAGGAGACTCTATGGTGGCTCCAGAATTGAACGGGAGGCTTCTGGTTAGGACTTTTGTGGTTCTTTGAGTGTTTAAGGTTGCCGACCCCTGTGTTATAGTATTATAGTTGGGCAGTAAAGCACATAGTGACTGTGCTTTTTATTTGATCTGTGGTGCTTTTTATAATGCAGGATTTCTAAGGAAATATCTTTGTGAAATCAGAAGCCTCACTGAAAAGAAACACATGTTAACAGCCTGGTTGCCATATGAGCAAAATACTTGCAGGATAATGCAACACCCTAGTGGTCTAACTCAGATTAGGCAAGAGAAGGACACCAGTGAAACCAGAAGCAACTTAGTTAACTTTTTGATGAAGCTCTTGATTGGCATCAATGCCGGAGCTCCCCATAAAAAAATGATATCCTAAAAGATTATCAGCAGCTAAAGTTGCTGTTTTATTACATGCTGGATTTTGGCCAAGAGAATGCCTATAGCATTCTCAGCTGTGTCTTAAAAATACTATACATTTTAGAACTTTAAGGTTGTAAAGGCATAGGCATCACATCATGCTTAGATATGTACAAATGTTCTTAACACCGTATAAAGAAAACTTATATAAAATGTTGCATAGGTGGCATCTCCCACCTGAGAGAATAGCCAAAATGTTTAGAAATTTAGTACCAAATTGTGGGAAATGTGATTATGAACCAGGCACGTACTACCATATGTGGTGGTCGTGCCAAAAAACAAAAGGATATTGGTGAAAAATTCAAAGGTGGCTGATAGAGATAATCGAAGAGGAAATAGAATTCAAACCAGAACTATTTATTTTGGGAATCATAAACGATAAACATAACAAGGTGGTAATCTACTTAATAATACATATTACTACAGCAGCAAGAACGGTCTTTGCCCAAAACTGGAAAAACAGAGAAATTCTACAAGAAGAGGAAATAATTAGGAAAATTCTGATTTGTGCTGAAATGGATAAATTGTCGTGGGAATTGAAGAATAAAGATGAATAGGAATATTATACGATCTGGGACAAATGTTATCAATGGTTGGAACAAAACAGGAAAGATCCAAAATAAGCCATGACTAAGATATGTAGAATGGAGATTAGAATTATGTATGAAATCACAACAGTAAAAATGTATAAGATAAAAACAAAGAAACGTGGTTGGAAATAAGGATATTTTTATATTTGTAAATACTGAATAGACCAAATGTAAATAAGCATGGTGGTTATAATATTTAACTTTATATCTTAGTATGTATAGCAAAATCTTTGCCAGGTTGGTTACACTGCGTCCAATGTTTTCATGTGTGCTCAATAAAACACTTTTAAAATAAAAGAAATATACAAATGTTCCAAGCTCAAACCAGTTCTTTTGCAGCTAAAAATTAAACTCTTTATTGTTCTGGAGTTTTATCTTGGGTCCTGGATGAAATTGCCATATTTCTTTCTATGTTGTTCTGAGTGTCTTGATCAATTGCAATTGATTGCTTAGAACATACAAGGTTGTGAGGGATCTTGGAGATCTTCTAGACCAACCCCCTATTTCAGCAGGACAGCCTATATCATTCCGGGACAAATCCGGGACAATCTCTTCTTAAAAATGCTCCACTGTTGGAGCCTTCACAACTTCGCAAGGCAAGTTGCTCCATTGGTTAATTGTTCTAACTGTCAGGAAATTTCTCCTTAGTTCTATGTTGCTTCTCTCCTTGATGGGTTTTCACCCATTGTGTCTTGTCCTGCCTTCAGCTGCTTTGGAAAATAGTTTGAACCCCCCCCCCCCTGAGATATTGGAACACTGCTATCCTGTAGCATCTAGTCCTTCTTTTCCTTAAACTAGACATGATTCCTAATTCTGCTCTGCCCGGCTGCAAATGGATGGTCAAAGACCATCTCAACACCTCACTTATTCGTTTACTTTTCTTTTTTTATTAAAAAGTTTTAATAAATTTTACAATTGTATACCTTTCCCCTTCCTCCCCCCCCCAATCCCACATCCCCTCCCCCGTCCCCCCCAGCCTCCCAGAGCAAAATACAGGGTATAAACATTTAACAATCATACACTAAAATAAACCACTTATACTTTAACTCCCCTTTTATAAAACTAACTGTAGATAAATTGTAGCATTCCTTGTTCATTCATTCATAAGCTAACTGAAATTTCTTAGTCCCATATATTTATCCTCCCAGAGCAAAATACAGGCTATAAACATTTAACAATCATACACTAAAATAAACTAACTAACTTTAGCATCGTACCTTCACTTATACTTTAACTCCCCTTTTATAAAACTAACTGTAGATAAATTGTAACGTTCCTTGTTCATTCATTCATAAGCTAGCTGAAATTTCTTAGTCCCATATTTATTTTGAATATAATCAGTCCATCTTCTCCATTCCAACTTGTATTTCTCATCTGAATGGTCCTTCAAGTATGCTGATATTTTAGCCATCTCTGCTAGGTTTGTTACTTTTAACGTCCATTCTGGAATAGTAAGCAATTCTTCCTTCTTCCAGTACTGCGCCACCAACAATCTTGCTGCCGTTATTAAGTTCAGAATCAAATTAGTCTCTAAAACTGTACAATCTGCAATTATACCTAACAAGAATAACTGAGGAGTAAACTTTATCCTCTTTTTAAGAATATTTTGAATAATCCACCATATTTTTATCCAAAATGCTTTGACTTTTTTACAAGTCCACCATATATGATAATATGTAGCATCAGCACAATCACATCTCTTGTTTGTTTACTGTTCATCCACCACCACCACCCAAAAATCCCCCCCCCTCCATTTGGAGAATGAATCAGCCAGAAAATCAGCAGATGTCGTAGTTGAATAGCAGATAGATGGAGAAACAATTAAGGTTGCTGGTGGCAGCAGTGGTTGACATCGTAAGCAAAGGTTGAGAAGGAAGCCATGAAAACATAAAGAAAAATGCAGGAACGAGAGGCTGTCCTTACCTTTTCTACTGTGTCCTCAATGAGATTATTTCCAACTGGGATTAAAATTCCCCCGAGGATGGCCAACGCTGCCCCAATGATTGCTCCTGTCAGCAAGCCACACTTCTTATTACACCCCATGCTTCTCCACACTGTTGCAGGTCCTTGCTGCGGCTCCTTCTGTTCCTTTGGCCTGCTGTTGTGTGATGTTGGCTCAAAATATGTATCAGAGAGATCTATTCCCGTTTTCCAAAGAGGTTAAAGTACAAGGTTCAATATCAATGCTCAGTGGAAGATCATTGAGAAACACATGGGGGGGGGGGGAGCAATTAAGAGTTAGAATAGCAAACACCAAAAGTCAACATAATTGAACCCTCGACAAATTGAGATTGACAAAGCATTTTCGGTTTAATATCAGAGTTAACTTTTCTTCTTTCTTATCAGTTGATTCAGAAGTAAAGATGAGTAAGCTATAATTTCAGACGGAATTGTCCCTCTCTTTCTGAAATAACTCCATGCTTTGATCCAGAAGCTGTGTGGGTGGTATGAATAGAATAGAAGAAAATAGAAAATAGAATAGAAAATAGAATAGACTAGAATAGATATTGGAATGAAGATAATAATAGAATAGAAAATAGAATAGAATAGATACTGGAATGAAGATAAGAATAGAATAGAAAATAGAATAAAATAGAATAGAATATAGAATATAGAATATAGAATATAGAATATAGAATATAGAATATAGAATATAGAATATAGAATATAGAATATAGAATATAGAATATAGAATATAGAATATAGAATATAGAATATAGAATATAGAATATAGAATATAGAATATAGAATATAGAATATAGAATATAGAATATAGAATATAGAATAAAGAATGGGGTGGGGTGGGGTGGGGTAGAATGGGATGGGATGAGAGAGAATAGAATACAATAGAATAGAATAGAAGAAAATAGAAGAAAATAGAAAATAGAATAGAAAATAGAATAGAATAGATACTGGAATGAAGATAAGAATAGAATAGAAAATAGAATAGAATAGAATATAGAATAAATATAGAATATAGAATATAGAATATAGAATATAGAATATAGAATATAGAATATAGAATATAGAATATAGAATATAGAATATAGAATATAGAATATAGAATATAGAATATAGAATATAGAATATAGAATATAGAATATAGAATATAGAATATAGAATAAAGAATGGGGTGGGGTGGGGTGGGGTAGAATGGGATGGGATGAGAGAGAATAGAATACAATAGAATAGAATAGAAGAAATAGAAGAAAATAGAAATAGAATAGAAAATAGAATAGAATAGATACTGGAATGAAGATAAGAATAGAATAGAAAATAGAATAGAATAGAATATAGAATAAATATAGAATATAGAATATAGAATATAGAATATAGAATATAGAATATAGAATATAGAATATAGAATATAGAATATAGAATATAGAATATAGAATATAGAATATAGAATATAGAATATAGAATATAGAATATAGAATATAGAATATAGAATATAGAATATAGAATATAGAATATAGAATATAGAATATAGAATGGGGTGGGGTGGGGTGGAATGGGATGGGATGAGAGAGAATAGAACAGAATAGAATAGAATAGAAGAAAATAGAAGAAAATAGAAAAAAATAGAAAATAGAATAGAAAATAGAATAGAATAGATATTGGAATGAAGATAATAATTAGAATAGAATAGAATAGAATATAGAATAAATATAGTATATAGAATATAGAATGGGGTGGGGTGGGATGGGATGGGATAGGATGAGAGAGAATAGAATAGAATAAAATAGAATAGAAGAAAATAGAAAATAGAATAGAAAATAGAATAGAATAGATATTGGAATGAAGATAATAATTAGAATATAGAATATAGAATATAGAATATAGAATATAGAATATAGAATATAGAATATAGAATATAGAATATAGAATATAGAATATAGAATATAGAATATAGAATATAGAATATAGAATATAATAGAATACAGAGTGGAGTGGAGTGGAGTGGAGTGGTGTGGGGTGGGATGGGATGGAATAGGATGGAATAGGATGGAATAGAATAGAATAGAATAGAAGAGAAGAGAAGAGAATAGAAGAGAATAGAAGAGAATAGAAGAGAATAGAAGAGAATAGAATAACTGTGGTTTCTTGTCTTGCTTTCTGAAGCTTTGGAAAATAAGCATAGAAACAATACTGGCCATTTTTGAAGGCATACACTTAATAGAATAGAATAACAGAGTTGGGAGGGACCTTGGAGGTCTTCTAGTCCAACTCCCTGCTTAGGCAGGAAACCCTACATCACTTCAGACAAATGGTTATCTAACATCTTTTTAAAAACCTCCAGTGTTGGAGCATTCACAACTTCCCAAGGCAACTCATTCCCAACGGATTGTTTGCCCTCACACCATAAGGAAATTTCTCCTTCTCTCTTGGCTAAGTTTCCAACTGTTACTTGTTGTGCTGCCCTCAGCTGTTTTGGAGAAAGGATCAGTCCAGTACCTTTCCATCAGGGATGGAAGAAGACCGTAAGAATAAGCTAATAAAAAGTAGAGATCACACTCAGCTTGGAAGAGTGTGAACAGGAAGCTTTATACAACATAACCAGAGGTGGGTTCCTACCAGTTCACACCTATTCGGTAGAACCGGTTCGTCAAATCTACTGATACCGGTTAGAAGAGGTTCCACCAGTGGACCCAGAAAGCAGGCCACACCTACAGAAGAGGTTCTACAATTTTTTGAAACCCACCACTGACACACCCACACACCCACCCACCCACCCACCCACACACACACAGAGAGAGAGAGAAAGAGAAAGAAAGGAAGAAATAAATAAAGAAAAAAGAAAAAAGAAAGAAAAAGAGTGAGAGAGAGAGATGAAAGAAAAAAGGGACAGAGAGACAAAAGAAAGGAGAGAGAGAGAGAGAGAGAGAGAACACATGGCAGGCAAGCCACTCCCACCAGGTCACATGGCCAGCAAGCCACTCCCACAAAGGAGGCCACACCCACAGAATAGGTTCCAAAATTTTTTGAAACCCACCACTGAACATAACCCAGAGCAACCAATTGAATCACAAGCTGTTTCAATCTCCTTTTTTTATCACATCCCATTCAAGTGTGCAAAGACAGCCCTGTAGGCGAGGCGTCATCGAAAACACAGCAGCAGCAGCAGCAAACATGTTGTGACCAGACACAACAACATTAATATGTTTATTAATGCATATTACCAGAGCCCCAAAATAGAATACACACTCACAAATAATGGGGTTCTGAATTCTGACTCAACTGATTTCATGGTGGCGGCAAATCATTGACTTGAAACAATAAAACGAATTAGCATTGATCCTCATTTCATTGGTACCACCTACAATTGTGTAACGCAATCCACTCCTATATGAAAACAAACATGGCTATTGTTGATTCACAATGTTCTTCTGACTTCACCCTAAATTCTAAACGCCCTAAACCATTTCTTTCCATTAACGCTCCCGAGTTGTCAGTCCTGGAGTTGTCTATGGAGATTCTCCATCATCCAAATCATGGCCCCAATACTGGAAGTCTTTAAGAAGATGTTGGATAGCCATTGGTCTGAAACGGTATAGGGTTTCCTGCCTAGGCAGGGGGTTGGACTAGAAGACCTCCAAGGTCCCTTCTAGCTCTATTATTCCATTCTATTTACACCCTCCTTTGGTAAATTTTGCATTACTCTCTCTGTGAAAAGCAATAATCTTCTTTCTCCTAAGCAAAGGTTCATATTTTGTTTTGTGGGCTGTATAGATAGCCATCCAGAAGAACAAATGACACAAACACCCACACAACCGCAAAACACACACACTTGAAATAAGCTTTCTGTTGTTGAGAGTCTAAGGATACAATTCAGCCCAATGCAAATAATTTACATTGAGTGAAGACTCCTACATAATGACCCCATGGAAATCAAGGCATAGCAAAGCTGCTTTGCAGAAGCTGGATGGAACTGGTTCTATTTTCATCCATGTTAAAAGTGACAAGCAGTTGGAGGTGTCCCCAAGGATACAAAACTGGACCAAAAGGCAACTGGACTTTGTGAGGGGGGGGGTATTTCCCCCTTGAAAATGTTTCAACTCTGCTATTGTATTGTATTATGGTTGTCCCAAAGGTGCTTTTTTCAAGAGGCAATTGGACTTTGTTTTTTTTCTTTGAAGAGCGTTTCACTTCCCATCCAGGAAGCTTCTTCAACTCTGAGTGGATGGTGGGAGAATAGAAGGATTTATACTCCTTGCTGACAGCTGGTCATTTGCATCCTTTCAGAGAGTCCTTGAGGCCACTTGGAGGTTTCTTTCTTTCTCTTTGAAGACATTTTGCTTCTCATCCCAGAAGCTTCTTCAGCTCTGGCTGGAGGGTGGGAGAATAGAAGGATTTATACTCCTTGGAGATAGCTGGTCATTTGCATCCTTTTTAGAGAGTCATTGAGGCCACTTGGAGCTTTATTTGTTTTTCCTTGAAGACATTTTGCTTCTTATGCAAGAAGCTTCTTCAGCTCTGGATGGATGGATGGGGAATGGAAGGATTTATACTCCTTGCAGACAGCTGGTCATTTGCATCCTTTTAGAGAATCATTGAGGCCATTTGGAGGTTTGTCATTTGCAGGTGACCGAGGACACCGACAAAAGGCACGTGAGCCTTTGCAGGGAGCTCTGTTTTGACTCTGTGCTCTGTGTGGCCTTGCAAAGCTAATTGCCAATTAGGTCTTTGGCAGCATTTCAAGGGAGATAAAGCTGGGTGCTTATCAGACTTATCCCGAAAGATTTTGGCAGACTACTGTCGGACTCTTCACAAACTATTTGTCACTCGTTACGGGCTTTGAATGACTCTAATTCACAGCTATTTTAAATAAAAAGAGGGGTTTTGGGACTAAGCGTGTGTCAGGCCTGCATTTATATTCCTTTTAGAATTTTCGCCTGCAATACTTTCTCTTATTTAATTATGCTGTTTCATTAGTATAGTCATTGGGAGTGGGGAATAGACAGGAGTGAGATTGTGGAATGTATTGTTTTCATTCTTTACTTGAAGCCAAGGTCATCCTTTGTCTCCGTATTTTGACACCTGACCGGAAGATTCTGGGTGTGGATGCCAGCGTGGAAGAAGAAGATTGGACCATGTGATGGATTGTGGGTGTGGGGACCAGATCTTGAACTTTTAACTGGGTGGGATTCTGATGTCATTTCCAGTATTGGGATTAACACAGATGTGCCTAAGATGTCTGATTTATTAAATTGGAACCAAAAGGATTGTTTTGCCTTGGACTCTGATTTAATTCTACATGATACTAGGAACGCTGAGAGCGTGCACTTTTTACTGTATCAGGAAGCCTAGGTCAGAACGATAGGCTCCAGCATTAGGCCAAAAGTTTGGAAGAATAAATCTTTGCTCCTGGCAGCCAACACAGATTGGATCATGGCACAGGTATATGCATCTTCATTCGAGAAATGAATTAATTTCAGTGATAGCGTTGGGACCTATTGGCCACTGGTCCCTCCAGCAGCCAAATCAGAGGAGGAGGCGGCGGCGTGGGAGTCAGGGTCAGCATCAAGGCAACCTGAGAGCTCCAAGGAGGAAGAGGGAATGGAGCTGGGAGGAAAGTTGTTCCACTGGTTAATTGTTTTCACTGTCAGGAAATTTCTCCTTAGTTCTAAGTTGCTTCTCTCCTTGATCAGTTTCCATCCATTGCTTCTTGTCCTACCCTCAGGTGCTTTGGGGAATAGCTTGACTCCCTCTTCTTTGTGGCAACCCCTGAGATATTGGAAGACTGCTATCATGTCTCCCCTAGTCCTTCTTTTCATTAAACTAGACATTCCCAGTTCCTGCAACCGTTCTTCATATGTTTTAGTCTCCAGTCCCCTAATCCTCTTCGTTGCTCTTCTCTGCGCTCTTTCTAGAGTCTCCGCATCTTTTCTACATCGTGGCAACCAAAACTGAATGCAGTATTCCAAGTGTGGACTTACCAAGGCCTTATAAAGTGGTATTAACACTTCTATCCCTCTGTTTATACAGCCTAGAGCTGCTTTCCATGTTGCTGTTAGAATGCCAAATTGCACAGTTTCTTGCTCCTTGTGATACTGGGAAGCTGCATGTCACAAACTGAAGGAAGCTCATATTTCATCTCCCAAACGACACCACCCATGCATGACACAGAACCTTTGATGGAGCCGCAATCATTGCCTGTTTGAGGGCCCTGCCAAAAATATTGAGGTTTGCCTATTTAAGATGCTTATCGTTAGGTTATCCCCAAGATCTTTCCACAACAGTCTCCCAGAAAACTACTTTGCAAGTTTGCAAAAGGCAGAGAGGGAAGGTTATGTTGTGGCCCGCTGGCAGCCAGCAGAGCTGCCTGCAGAGTCAAATAGGGAAGGAGTTGGGGAGGAACATGGGCCAATCCTGGGGGACCGAGGAAAGCTCAGACGAGGGCTCTGCGTCAGGGGACAGAGAGGGAGCTAGACAGCAGTGAAGCAGAAGAACAGCTGGAGCCTGTTCCCAGTGTGCGCATGTGCAGAGCTGCCAGAAGACAAGAACAACTAAGAAAGCAGGGTCGACTTATGACTAAAGCCACACCTTGGAGGTGATAAAAAGAGCCGAGGTGGCGCAGTGGTTAAATGCAGCACTGCAGGCTACTTCAGCTGACTGCAGTTCTGCAGTTCGGCTGTTCAAATCTCACCGGCTCAGGGTTGACTCAGCCTTCCATCCTTCCGAGGTGGGTAAAATGAGGACCCGGATTGTTGTTGGGGGCAATATGCTGACTCTGTAAACCGCTATGAAGCGGTAAATAAGTCTAACTGCTATTGCAATTGCTATTGCTATTGGCCCCTCCCATAGGAAACAAAAGAGGAACGAACAGGAAGGGGGCTTTTGCAGGAAATTATTTGTTCCTTCGGTCATTTCAAGAGTGGAAAGTTCTGGTTGTGACTATGAGAAACTCTGTGCCAAGTTTTGCTTTGCCCTGACTTTGGACACTAGTTATCTGGCAGTTCTCTGAATGAGATGAGGTTCGTGTGGATAAATACTCCTCTGAAAGACTGTTTTCTAAGCCTTGCTGACTGTGCTGCCCCAGCAGTATATAGCTAGTGTAGGAATTAAGAACTGTCTCCTTTAAGAAACTACCTCATGGGAAATGCAGGCAGAGATTGCCTTATGGGAAACGTAGTTCCATGACATGTGATCTCATCTCTGTTTGTGGTTGGCCACCGGGGCATCTTGCCCACATGCAAAGTTTATAGCTGGGTAGTTCAATTGCTTTTGTGAACCGGAATAGTAGCTTTCTACATCTCCACTCAGCATGGGGATAAAAACAATCATCTTTTTACACTACGTGATGGGGACAGATCATGGGAAGTCAGAAGAATCTTAACACTGAACTGTAAGTTTTGCTATTAAGGATGCCTGATAATAAACGTGGTCTGAAAGATATTCCTAAGCGTGGAGTTAACTGGCTGCCCGAGCAGAACCTCATTGCCCGGGGCAGAACACGGACTGTGAATGAAAGGAATTCACCGTCGTGTCAGTAAAAGGGGTTTTGGCGAGGATCTTGACTCTTCCTTTCTAAGGAAGCCTGGGTCAGAACAGGTTAGGGAACCCCAGGGTTGACAGAAACCCAAATAACCAAACGAGCCTTTTTGGTAAGTCCTTTACTAGCAATTAATATTCTACAGTTGTTGCTCTTCCTTCCTCTCCTTCGAAACCAATCAAAAAGTCACAGCTTTTGAAGGCAAACACAACTCGGGCTCTTCTCGTCAGAGGGGTGGGAGGCCAATAATAATAATATTTTTCTAGCCCAGCCACTCCATGGTGTAACTTCAGTTCGCCCTCCTTAGACTCCTAAAGTGCGGAAACTCAGAGGAAATGCCAGCCGAGCTGTAGGATTGGCAGAACAAACTCAGATCCAAAGTGAAGTTGCATTCTGAAGGGGAGGCAAAATGGGATTTTTTCCTTCAAGGGACCCAGAAGTTCAGGTTTCATGCCAGTCTTTCCGATGGGAGGTGGGGGAGGAAACAGAACCCTTGAATGTCCGTGGAGTTCGGGTTGCAAAAAATGATTTATCTGTCCCCCCTGTATGTCCGGCATCTTTCCCCCAAGGTATTTACATATACGGAGCACAACCAACAACAACACCAGGAAGGCAGGTCTATTCTCTGCTTGAAATTGGGGGGAAATAATGGATGCTTTCACCAGCAGCATCTTCCTGCAGGGTGAGAAAAGAAAACAAAACAAAAATGAGTCCGATAAATCCAGAAATGTTAGATGAGGTATTGGGACTTCATTTCTATTTGAATGCATCTCAGAGCACTTCCACCCGAGATTAAGTTGGCTCCCACTCTAACATTCTTTCAGAAGGCCCCGGAGCCGTGGTTTTGCCAGTGGGACTGGGGAACCCAGCATGGTATGTATATGTGTTGTCGCCAGGATGGGGGATTCTGATTCTATGGTTTTTTAAAATGATTTTTCCTACTTGCACACGCTGCTTTTGTATCCTTGTAAGCCGCCTTGAGTTGCCATGTGTGAGTAGTGGGCAATATAAATTTTGTAAATGAATAAAGAGAAAGAGAGAGAGAGGGAGAGGGAGCGGGAGGGAGGGAGGGAGAGAGGGAGAGGGACAGGCAGGCAGGCAGAGACAGAGAGGGACAGAAAGGGACAGAGACACAGACACAGACAGAGCCAGAGAGAGAAAGAAAGAAAGAGAGGAAGAGAGAGAGAAAGAGAGGAAGAGAGAGAGAGAGAGAAAGAAGGAAAGAGAGAGAAAGAGAGAGAGAAAGGAAGGAAGGATGGAAACAAGAAAGAAAGAAAGAAAGAAAGAAATGAAGGAATAAAGGAAGGAAGGAAGAGAAAGAGAAAGAGAGAAAGACAGAGAGAAAGAAAGAAAGAGAGGAAGCGAGAGAAAGAAAGAAAGAAGGAAAGAGAGAGGAAGGAAGGAAGGAAGGGAGGGAGGGAGGGAGGGAGGGAGGGAGGAAGGGAGGAAGGAAGGAAGGAAGGAAGGAAGGAAGGAAGGAAGGAAGTCCTATGGCACCCAGAATCTGGTGGCACCAAGAGCCCTTCCAAATTAATTAATTAATTAATGCATTAATTGCAGATCTCAGTTTCGAGTTTCACTTACTTATTTAGGGCTCTTCCCTTTGCATAGGAAAAAAGCAATTAGGAATCCCAGGAAGATCACAGATCCGATGACCATTAGCGCCAGCTGAAGGAAGTGCAGCAGTTTGATCTTGTTGGTCACTTTGGATCGGAAAACATCTGCTTTCTCATCAGTGATAGTAGCCGTCTGGAGAAAGAGAGAGAGAGAGAGAGAGCATTTTTCAGCATCCTTCCAGCAGAAGAATACAGCAGCAGGAATCATCGTCTTCTTTTAACCACCCCATAATCCCTTGCGGGGGGTGGAGTCTGGGTAATGAATGGAGCTGAGTATTTACTGGCCAGATGTCCTTCTTGTTGCCAATGTGGAGTTTTGTTCAGCAGATCAGTGGTGGGATTCAAAAAAACTTTATTACTGGACCGGTTCTGTGGGCATGGCTTGGTGGGCGTAGCCGGGGAAGGATACTGCAAAATCCCCATTCCCTTCCCATCAGCTGGGACTTGGGGGAGGGCAGAGAATAGATGGGGGCAGGGCCAGTCAGAGATAGTATTTACCAGTTCTCCGAACTACTCAAAATTTCCACTAGCGATTCTCCAGAACCTAGTGAATACCACCTCTGTAGCAGATATATTCTCAGTGTGCCCAGAGCGAGAAATATCTGCCTCTACCTAGGATTGAACTCACAGTCTCCTGATTGTGAGGCGAGAGCTCCACCTCTGGGCCACTGTATCACTCTTCCTATTTGGCACATGCTTCATCCTCATCCTCGTCATTTAACGACCCCATAATCCCTTGAGGGGTGGAGTCTGGGCAACTGAAAAGTTCTAGCAGAGTGTTTCAATGGCCCGATGTCCTTCCTGTCGCCAGGATGGAGTTTCGTTTCAGCAGATATATTCTCAGTGCCTAGCTTGGCAGTCTGGATTGCTGCCAAGATTAGTCTGTGCTGGATTGCTGCCAAGGTCTGGTCTGTGTGTTAATAAATCCTTGAAGTATCTTTATCTCAGCGTGGTTTGGTGTAGGAAGAGGGGTGTCAGAACAGACATGTATATGCTGGGCAGGGATTTGAACTTTCGTTTGGGGGGTGTGGAAAATCTGGAAGCTTTCAGATTCAGGTTTTCCCAGATGTGCCAGTATGACATCTCTAATAAAATGGAACTTTGAGGCTCCTCAAGCCTCAGGGTCTTCTTTCATTGGGGGCGTTACTTGGAAGCCTGGCTGCAGAATTTTCTTGCTTCCTTCTGTATAACAAGATTGAGACGTTTACATCTGGGGAAGCAGTGAAGGCTTGGAAAGGAGAGAACGAGTGATCCTGGAAGTAGGTTTCTACTGGTTTCATTTCAGAGAAAACCAGGACCAGTTAAGGACAAGATCTCTGGATCTTCTCCCAGATCAGAGACTTGAGATGAGCTCTTAATCCCACCATGGTTAGTACTGTGTTTTCCCAAAAATAAGACTAGGTCTTATTTTCTTTGATCTCTAATTTGTTTTAGCAAATTATCCTCGTCTTGCATAAAAGCGATTTTTTTCATCTTTTTTCCATCTGGCCTGTAACTGCCCATACTGAAACCATGTTTGAATTGCCTTTTCCTCTTTTAGTACATTCAAGGGTTTTAATTGTAATACACCTCTTTCTAAGGTAAGAAGCTGTCTATATGTAATTACATCCTGTTTTTGTACTATATTTATGTTTTCTATTGCGTGTCTAGGAATTGCCCATATGGGTATCTTCGTGACCTGACAAAAGGGCGAACGACAAAACTGCGCCCAACTAAACTGCATCGCTGACGTCATCAACGCGGCGACAACAGCCAGCGCAGAGAAAGAAGGGCGCTTTAAATAGCACGTTGAAAGAAAGCCGATTTAACTTAAGGTAAGGATTAGGATTAGGTTTAGGGTTAGGGTTAGGTTTAGGGTTAGGTTTAGGGTTAGGTTTAGGGTTAGGTTAAGGGTTAGGTTTAGGGTTAGGTTTAGGGTTAGGTTTAGGATTAGGTTTAGGTTAGGGGTTAAGTTTAGGGTTAGGGTTTACAGCGTGCTTCTGTCTCCGCGCTGTTGTCGCCCTGTTGATGACGTCAGCGACACGGTTTAGTCAGGCGCGGTTTTGTCATTTGCCCTTTTGTCGGTGAACTAGGTATCTTATCATTTAATTTGTATTGATATTTTTTCCAGACCCGCAGTAGCGCATTCCTTAAAATATGACTTTTAAAGTTCTTATCTACCTTTTTGTCTAACTTATTTTCTTTTGACCTCCAAAATAAGCGCTTGGCCTTATTTTCGGGGAGGTCTTATTATTTTTGAAGTGCAGGAGGTGGCGAGCGTGTCACCTCATGGCTGCGGCTGTGTTGCAATATTTTCTGGGAGGGCTGATTTTCAGGGGAAGGCTTATTTTAGTGCATGCTCTCAAAAGCCCGATTGGGCTTATTATCCAGGGAGGTCTTATTTTCGGGAAAACAGGGTAGATGATCACGTAGACGCAGATTTTTGGGAGGATTTCCCCCTCCCCTTTTTTGTTGTTGGTTCAATCAACAGTGATCCCAGATTGGTCAATGAGCCAAAGTATAAAGGAAGGATTTGGAGCAATTGAAAAAGGCATCCACTCACCTCATTCAGCCACAAAACAGGAAAGATAAAGTGATGTTTGATTTGTTTTAGTGCTCTGCAGGAAACAAAAAAGGGGAAAAAAGCAACATTAGAAGAACTCAGTTCTTTTCTGAGATTACAAGAAATGGTGACCACATTACTTTGGTAAAGGTTCCCCTCGCACATGTGCGCTAGTCGTTCCCGACTCTAGGGGGCAGTGCTCATCTCTGTTTCTAATCCAAAGAGCCAGCGCTGTCCGAAGACATCTCCGTGGTCATGTGGCCAGCATGACTAAACAGCAAAGGCGCATGGAACGCTGTTACCTTCCCACCAAATGTGGTTCCTATTTTTCTACTTGCATTTTTACATGCTTTAGAACTGTTAGGTTGGCAGAAGCTGGGACAAGTAACGGGAGCTCACTCTGTTACGTGGCGCTAGGGATTCAAACCGCTGAACTGCCGACCTTTCTGATTGACCAGCTCAGCATCTTAGCCACTGAGCCACCAAGTCCCTTTATCTTACTTTGAGTTCTATACTATTTTTCTTGGGGCTACCTGAAATTGCCTGGTGGAGAAAATGCCTGTGTTACTTGGTTCTTCTTCCAACCGGATGGAAATGTCTACATTCATTTAGATCAGGAGTGTCAAACTCAATTTCCTTGAGGGCTGCATCAGGGCTGTGGTTGACCTTGGGGGGGGGGATATGGCCAACTGGGTGGGTGTGGTCAACTGGTTGGGCATGGCCAGCTCGACACCACTCACTGGGCTGGCTGATTGAGTGGGTATGACCAACTGGGTGGACGTGGCTGACTGGGTGGGCATGGCCATCTTGATGCCACTCATTGGGTTGGCTGATTAAGTGGGCATAACCAACTGGGTGGGCGTGGTTGAATGGGTGGGCATGGCCAGCTTGATGCCACTCACTGGGATGGCTGACTGGGTGGGCGTGCTGACTGGGTGGGCGTGGCCAACTTGATGTCACTCCCCAAACAGCTGACATGTTTCCTCTTTGCATTGGGCAGACCGGGATGAAGCGACGCAGACCGGCCCTTTACATTTTCCACAATGGCCCCACAGGCCAGATCCGACCACAGCTTGTGTTTGGCACCCCTGGTTTAGATTGTTACCTTTGAGAAAAAAGGCTAAATTGCAACTCATAAAGTTGCCTTGGTGACAAAAGGTGGGGAGTGCATTCCATGTATATCTTCAGATTACTACAGCAGGCTTGGGAGGGGTGCACCTCATTGGAGAATGTGATTTATGACACAGACTGAGCAGGGGGGGAGGGGGAAACAGGGGCACAAAGTTCAGCCATAATTAAAATGAGATCAGATCTGACTGCAATGGGATATTGCCGAAGTGGTGTTCCTAATAAATGACTGGATTTTCTTTTGAAACTTGGCTCGAGGCTCATGAATTAATTAGGGCATCTTTCGGAAATCTGACACAAATGGCATTTTCAAAATAAGCAAAACACAGCAAGGTAAACTCTCTTTTTGATGGCTGAGCACACACATTTATGGAAGGGCAGAAGAGTTCAAGAGAGCATAAGATAAGGCCTTAGCTATAACGTGAATGGATATGTCTCAGATAATTGAGACGGGTTGATATCTTGTCATCGTCCCTCCGTTGATTTTAAAGCCTGCAACCAACCGTTCTCCATCTGTCCTATCAGATTGTTTCAGAAGAGGCTTCCAGGAGATGTGAAGGCCACAGTTGACCTTTATGGTCTGCCCATATAAAGGGGGCGGAGCTTCAGTGAGGATGTCAAACCTGCCATCTTGCAGATCTGAATCCCTCCTTGCCCGTAAGCCAGTTCTCCTGACAAGCATACATGAAGAACAAACCCCCCCACCTCCCCCCCCCAATAAAAAAGAACAACTGTCAAGACGTACGTGATTTTTGTGTTCGGTTTCACCAATATATTAATCTGCAACTTTTTTGCAAACTGCAAGGTAAATCCCGTGGTCTAAAAAATAATAATAACAATACAGTGAATTTTGTGGGTGGGGGGGGGGATTATTTAAATGTGAGTGGCACTAAGTAGAAAAAAAATAATGCATTCAGATGAGGAGTTTGGAAAGGTTTTACCAGCATTGGACAGGCTGAATCTCAATAGCCAGGAAGCCATGTCTACCGTCATTGTGTCAATGATTTCACTGTAATTAATTGAAACCGGATATTCATCCATTTTGAAATGGGTGTTTGCTTTCAAAGTTGGTGCTGCATTTTTTAATGTGCTTAGAATCATCATCCTCTTTGAACAACCCCATAATCCCTGGGCAATTGAATGAAGCTGAGTTTACAGGCTGATGGGCCCTTGGAAAATCTACATCCCATCTGCACAGCAAATGAATTACTAGGAGGAAACAATCCCATTTAATTGAACAAACTCCAAAATTAACTTCAAGGGTCAAATTTCACGACTGAGAAGGCCTGGCTATGGATTTAATTTACAGTCACTTACTGGTTCTACATCCAGAAAGGTTTTGTGTTCTTCCACATTGGGCTTCAATCCGTCAACAAAATGAAAAAATTCCCTACTTGCATGCAGGAAATGGGGCAACGAGATGTAGACTGGTTTACCTATAGAAATAAAAGGGAAAATGAAGATGAGGTACAAGTTTTACAAGAGCCGATGTGGCACAGTGGTTAAATGCAGCACTGCAGGCTACTTCAGCTGACTGTAGTTCTGCAGTTCGGCTGTTCAAATCTCACCGGCTCAAGGTTGACTCAGCCTTCCATCCTTCCGAGGTGGGTGAAATGAGGACCCAGATTGTTGTTGGGGGCAATATGCTGACTCTGTAAACCGCTTAGAGAGGGCTGAAAGCCCTATGAAGCGGTATATAAGTCTAACTGCTATTGCTATTGCTATTGTATCATTCAGTTCTGTTCTACTAAAGAAGCTGAATGGAAGAATGGAGACATTTCTATCTTTGGGGAAACAGCCAACCAGTCAGTGAAGCTTACTCACCAAGTACAACTCCTAGTAAGCTTGGTGCCAGGCCTGCAGTCATTTTTATTCCTTTGGGTCTTGGCCTGACACACTTTCTATTATTCTACTATGCATTTTCTATTGTGGGAAAATGGGAGGGGGGATGATATGTAGCCATAACAACATTCTTTCTAGAAAGCCAAGGTCATCCTTTGTCTCTTCAACTCTGCACCTGACTGGAACTGGATGGGTGGAAGCTGCCAGCACGGCAGTGGGAGATTGGACCATGGGATGGACTTGTGGGCGTGGGGGCAAGATCTTGAACTTTCAACTGGGTGGCGGAAACCGGGAAGCTTTCAGATTTGGGTTTTTCCAGATGTGCCAACATGGCTCTTTTCATAAATTGTGTTTGGCCCTCCCGAGCTCCGTTTTCACTGGCAAAGGGCTGCAAGATGCAATTCCAGCCAAAAATGGAGCCCTTGAGGACTGTGCGGGGCCCTTCCGAGCTCCATTTTCACTGGCAGAAGCACCGTGGGCCGGTCCTTCGCTGTTTCCAGGGTGGGCCCGCGGGCCAGATCTAAGCACCGAGGGCCGAATTCGGCCCGCGGGCCTTGAGTTTGACACCCTTGCTTTATTGACTTGATGTTTATGAGCCGAGGTGGCGCAGTGGTTAGGGTGCAGTACTGCAGGCCACTTTAGCTGACTGTGATCTGCAGTTCAGCGGTTCAAATCTCACCGGCTCAAGGTCGACTCAGCCTTCCATCCTTCCGAGGTGGGTGAAATGAGGACCCGGACTGTGGGGGCAAGTTGCTGACTCAATTTGCTAAAACAAATTTGTAAACCGCTTAGAGAGGGCTGGAAGCCTTATGAAGCAGTATAAAAGTCTAATTAATAATAAATAAATAAATAAATAAATAAATAAATAAATAAATAAATAAATAAATAAATAAATAAATGTTTAAACCCGTTGCCCTTTTTATTCACCTCTAGATTGCAACGAAAGACACAAGTTTTGAGGAATGTCCACTGGTGCATAACATTCTAGTCACCTCTATCATTAAGAAGGGTTTGTTTTTTTAAAGTGAATTTTTACTCCGTTACCTGCTTTGCAAGAGCTGATATCCAGAACTCCACCTAAGGTACAATTTTTGCTTACAGTCATATCAGTGCAGAAGCAAACATTATCCGGATTGGATTGGGGCGACGCAAAAGCCGACGGAGGGATAATGAAGCGATAAAGTGGGATGCCTTTCACCGTCTGCTCGCTTTCAAATGTGGCGAAGATTGACCTGTTTCGTAAAAAATAATGTGATCACGGCAGGATCAAAACGGATCCAGCAATCTTTTCTACGGAAATTCTCAACCATTGTCCCAAAAATGGGCTTTCACAAAAGGCAACTGGACTTTGGTTCTTCCTTGAAGACGTTTTGATTCTCATCCAAGAAGCTTCTTCAGTTCTTCGGTCAGAACTGAAGAAGCTTCCTGGATGTGCTGGAGATGTGATTGTGCTGATGCTACGTATTATCATATATGGTGGACTTGTAAAAAAGTCAAAGCATTTTGGATAAAAATATGGTGCATTACTCAAAATATTCTTTAAAAGAAGTTAAAGTTTACTCCTCAGTTATTCTCATTAGGTATAATTACAGATTGTACAGCCAAGAGACTAATTTGATTCTGAATTTAACAACGGCGGCAAGATTGTTGGTGGCGCAGTACTGGAAGAAGGAAGAATTGCCTACTATTCAAGAATGGACGTTAAAAGTAACAAACTTAGCAGAGATGGCTAAAATATCAGCATATCTCAAGGACCACTCAAATGAGAGATATAAACTGGAATGGAGAAGATGGACTGATTACATTCAAAATAAATATGGGACTAAGAAATTTCAGCTAGATTATGAATGAATGAACAAGGAATGTTACAATTTATCTAAAGTTAGCTTTACAAAAGGGGAGTTAAAGTATAAGTGAAGGTACGATGCTAAAGTTAGTTTATTTTAGTGTACGATTGTTAAATGTTTATACCCTGTATTTTGCTCTGGGAGGTTGGGGGGGGAGAGTGGATGTGGGATTGGGGCGGAGGGAGGGAAGGGGAAGGGCATACAATTGTAAAACTTATTAAAACTCTTTAATATAAAATGAGAAGCAAAACGTCCTCAAAAAAAAAAAAATCCAATTGCCTTTTGAAAAAAATCCCCTATGGGACATCCACTAATCTTGTAGTTGTTAATCAACTGACTACAGTCTGTTGCTTAACCACCATAGCAAAAAATAATAATAATCCATATATAAATGGGTGTGTGCATAAGTGTGTGTTCCAGCATAATTCTGGAACGCCTCAAACAATTTCAACCAAACTTGGTACACAGTTGACTTACCCTCTGGAAGCAAATACTGTGGGGTTAAGAGACCCCTAACAGTCCTCGGGGGAGGAGGTGGTGTTCTGTTAAAATACAGCCTGTTGTGCCCTCCAATGGCTTCTACTGTACTGCCGCAAAATGGCTTCTATTATGCAGCACAGTGAAGTTGCCATGGCAACAGCTTCACAGTACTCTACAAGGGGGCTCCCTCTGGTAAGGGGGAAAATCCTGGGCAACGCTGGCTTATCAGCTACTAGTAATTCATAAAATCGGGCACTTAACCATCCCCCCCTTGCTTAGAACCAGAAATCCGCCGTTGTGGTGATAAGTTCTGGTTTACTAGTATTTGGGAATGAAAGGAAGGGCCCCGTTTGTTTGAGATCATTTACCTGCAAATATCGGCGGAGAAGAAACGCAGGTCTTCCTCCTTGGTCATAAATGGGTGGAACGAAGCCGCATCTGTGAGTTACAATCAGAACGTCTTGTAAATGGCGAACCTCACAGTGCATACAAATATCCTGCCTCTGAATTCAAAGCATGCCTTTACAACAGAGTTTCTTTCCCTGTTCAGCTAACTCAACTGCTCGGTTCTAACGATTGGGTTATCGGAGGAAGAGGCAGGCCATCCAGAACTAAAGAATTAAAGAGTATTTTCTCCTTTGGACAACATCCTTCTGGAGTTGGCCAATGTGGCAGCTCAAGGCAAAATGGGACTTAAAACCTGGAAAAACCATTGATCGAACAGTAGGTGCCAAAAAAATTAGAATTCCATGTGGTTTTCCAACATTTTGGAAGTGGTTTCTCAACATGCTTTTCTGAAGCTGAGATATATTTGTTTAATTGTGTGTGTGTGTGTGTGTGTGTGTGTGTGTGTGTGTGTGTGTGTGTGCGTGCGTGTAAAGGCAAAATGACCTATGACCTATGATTTGTTGTTTGTATTACACTGAGAGCATCTGTACCAAAGACAAATTCCTTGTGCGTCCAATCACATTTGGCCAATAAAGAATTCTGTTCTATAAAGAATTGTATTCTAAGAACTAATGATCTCACATTTAAATGAGGAGAGTAAGTTTAAACAGGACCTTAAATTGATCTTGCTTTCTGTAAAAAAACAGAAACCTTTAAACCTTTTTCTCCAAACATGCTACTTCATTTTTAGTGTGGCATTTGCAACCAATTCCTCCCCCCCAACATACAACCTTTATTTTCTAACTTTAGGGGACGAGTCCTTGATATCTATCCGTCTTTCTGTTTTCATAAAGTTCAAAGTTTGTTCTTGATTTTGATAGGGTAAAGAACAAAAGCAGGGGCACTGCTTTACAGAACAGAACAGAACAGAACAGAACAGAATAGATTTCTTTATTGGAAACACAAGGAATTTGTCTTTGATGCAGATGCTCTCAGTGTGCATAAAAAGACAAGATACATTGGTGAAGAATCATCAGGTACAACACTTAATGATAGTCATAGGGTACAAATAAACAATTAGGAAGCAATCAATATCAATATAAATTGTAAGGATACAAGCCACAAAGTTACAGTCCTACAGTCATAAGTGGGAGGAGATGGGTGATAGGAACGATGAGAAGACTAATAGTAATAGTAACGCAGCCTTATTGAATGGTTTGACAGTGTTGAGGGAATTATTAGTTCAGCACAGTCGTGGAGTTCGGGAACAAAACTGTTCTTGTGTCCAGTTGTCTTGGTGTGCAGTGCTCTATAGAATCATTGTGAGGGTAGGATTTTCATTTATTGGATTTTATTGGATTTTTTATTTTATCTGTTGAAGTAGGATCTTTAGGAGCTTTGCACCTTGACTTCAGTTTCCAACCTTTTCCTATTTTAAGGCAGGTCAAAATGTTTATTGTGTGTTCTACACAATAATGAACATTTAATTACTGCTCCCATTGACACACTTACCTGTGCCATTCACCATACCACAATAACTTTTCCAGTATTTGACGGTCCTTTGAAAAGAAAGAAAAGAAAAATAATATATAATTTAGATACCAGGCAATTTTCTTAGCTAAACAATTGTCTTCTGATTCGAAGGAAAAGTGTGAAAATTAAACAAAGGCGGGGACAGCTATTCTATCTCAAAGTCTCGCATAATCATATTCTTCACAAGAAGGAATTGAAAAAGGTAGAAGGATTTAGGATAGGATAAGTGGAGTGTATATAACTAATCAGTGTCAAGCCTGTCCCAACCTGAGCATTCAGGAAAGAAAGACTCTGGATTCCATTTTGTGGTTCAGTGTATTCTTTTACTAAAGCTAGTTGACTAAAGTGTAGCAAAGCCAGTTCTAAGGGCTTCCCATTCAAACTTGGAATTTCTCTCTTCTCCTACCAGGGTCAATTTGGTGATGTCCAGTAAGGTTCAAATTTGGTGTTTTGGTAACATTCAAGCTTTGGGGGCCTCTTTGGGGGCTGTTTGCATTCCATTCTCAAGGTTGTGTCCTTGGCTCTCTCAACTGTTGTCTCTGGCTGGTACACACACACATAAACATACACATACATATGTACCAGTGGTGGGTTTCAAAAAAGTTTGGAACCTCTTTCTTCTGTAGGTGTGGCCTGCTTTCCCGGTCCACTGGTGGAACCTCTTCTAACCAGTTCGGTAGATTTGATGAACCGGTTCTACCGAATAGGTGAGAACTGGTAGGAACCCACCTCTGATATGCACACACTTGTATACAAAAGAAAACTACCATTGAAGAGATATCTGCCTTTATACACTATTAATCAATTTGGCCATTACGCGCATAGTTTTTACACTCTGACAATGTTACAAAGCCCAATGACAGCTAAGTGAGAAATATATTTTAAGTTCCAGAGATCGCAATGTCGGTTTCTTCTTTTATAACTACACCTGGAACTCGTACTTTTAGGATAATTCGCAACACACACACACGCACACACATATACATATAAACATACATACATACAGTTAAATATTCCCCAATGTAAAAATGTATGTGTGTATATGTGTTTATATATGCATGTGTGTATATTGTAGATGTGTGTGTGTTTGTGTATATGTATGTGTATGTGTGTATATGTGTTTATATGCATATGTGTGTATGTTTATGTATGTATATGTATGTAGATATGTGTGTATATGTATATATGTGTATGTATGTGGGTAAATATATTCATGTGTTTGTATGTGTGTATATATGCATATTTGTGTATATGTGTACGTATATAAACATACACACACAATG
>NW_022473917.1:22500-25000 GCF_009769535.1 Thamnophis elegans | reverse complement strand
CCTACAGATGGCGCTACAGAGCACTGCAGGCCAAATCAACTAGACCCAAAGACCGTTGTTTCCCCCTTGTGCCATCACTCTACTGAACCCCTTATTGCCACAGTGCTGTCTATTGTCTATGGGCATTTACCATGTAGTATGGCTGTAGTATTATTATTATTGATCCTTCTTATCTTTCTTAAAGGCAAAGGTTCCTCTCACATATATATGCTAGTCATTCCCGACTCTAGGGGGCAGTGCTCATCTCTGTTTCAAAGCCGAAGAGCCAGCGCTGTCCGAAGACGTCTCCATGGTCATGTGGCCGGCATGACTCAACGCCAAAGGTGCACGGAAAGCTGTTCCCTTCCCACCAAAGGTGGTTCCTATTTTTCTACTTGCATTTTTTACGTGCTTTCAAACTGCTAGGTTGGCAGAAGCTGGGACAAGGAACGGGAGCTCACTCCGTTACGTGGCGCTAGGGATTCGAACTGCCGAACTGCTGACCTTTCTGATCGACAAGCCCAGGGTCTTAGCCACTGAGCCGCCACATCTCTATATATTATCTTTCTTACGTTGCCTTGCATGTACATGGAGCACTTCTGCATCAGAGACAAATTCCTTTTGTGTCTAATCATCCTCCATCCTTCAATTCCACTCAACGTTGAGAAGAAGAAAGGGAGGGATCCATGCAGAAAATAGGAGGAACGGTGGATGTCTCTTACCCTTTTTATTCTCTTCCCAATCAAGTGATTTCCAACCGGGATCAAAACTCCTCCCAGGATGGCCAACACGGCCCCGATGATTGCCACCGTCAGCAAGGCACAGCGCGGAGTGCACCCCATGCTCCTTCACTCAAGTCGCCGGGCCTCGCGGCTCTTCCTCCTGCTACTTTGACCTCTTATGCTTCTCTTGGTCTGAGGTTCCCTCGAAATCCGTATCGCAGGCTGTCAAAAGAGAAGCGCCAAATACAGCGTCAAGAATTCCATGGCAAAAAAACCCCCATCATTTTGTGCTAATAAAAACAAGCAATTTTTAAAAAGAAGAAGAAGAAGATTTAGAATAGCAAACACGCAGAGTCAACAAAATAGAAGCCTGGGTAAACGCATAGAAGAGTTTGTAGAGAGTTCCTTGACTTACAAAGGCAATTGAGATTGGAGCTTCCATTGCAGAGCAAAATAGCAATAGCCCTTAGACTTATATCACAGTGCTTTTAAAGCCCTAAGGGGCTGTAAGGGGTTTACAGAGTCAGCCTCTTGCCCGCAACAGTCTAGGTCCTTATTTTACCCACTTTGGAAGGATGGAAGGCTGAGTCAACCTTGAGCCAGCCAGAATTGAACTCTAGGCAGTTGGCAGAGTTAGCCTGCAATGCTGCTTTCTAACCACTATGCTGGAAGGAAGGAAGGAGGGAGGGAGGGAGGGAAGGAAGGAAGGAAGGAAGGAAGGAAGGAAGGAAGGAAGGAAGGAAGGAAGGAAGGAAGGATATCAATAGCACTTAGACTTATATACCACTTCACAGGGCTTTTACAGCCCTCTCTAAGGGGTTTACAGAGTCAGCCTCTTGCCCCCAACAATCTGGGTCCTTATTTTACCCATCTCGGAAGGATGAAAGACTGAGTCAACTTTGAGCCAGCCAGGATTGAACTCCAGGCAGTTGGCAGAGTTAGCCTGCAATGCTGCTTTCTAACCACTATGCTGGAAGGAAGGAAGGAAGGAAGGAAGGAAGGAAGGAAGGAGGGAGGGAGGGAGGGAGGGAGGGAGGGAAGGAAAGGAAGGAAGGAAGGAAGGAAGGAAGGAAGGGTATCAATAGCAGAATTATATACCACTTCACAGGGCTTTTACAGTCATCTCTAAGGTGTTTACAGAGTCAGCCTCTTGCCCCCAACAATCTGGGTCCTCATTTTACCCACTTAGGAAGGATGGAAGACTGAGTCAACCTTGAGCCGGTCAGGATTGAACTCCTGGCAGAATTAGCCTGCCATACTGCATTCTAACAGGGAGGAAGGAAAGAAGGAAGGGAGGGAGGGGGACAGGGAGGGATAGCAATAGACTTATATACCGCTTCACAGTGCTTTTATAACTCTCTCTAAGCAGCTTACAGCCTCTTGTCCCCAACAATCTGGGTCCTCATTTTACCACCGTGAAAGGACGGAAGACTGAGTCAACTTTGAGCCAGCAGTTCAGGATCGAATTGCTGGCAGTGGGCAGAATTAGCCTGCAATACTGCATTCTAACCACTGCGTCACCAGGAAGGAGAATGAGAAAGGGAATAAGAGAGGGGAGGAAAGGAGGGAAGGAGGGAGGGATCATTTAGACATTTATCACTTCACAATGCTTCACAACTCTCTCTAAGCAGTTTACAGAGTCAGCCTTTTGCCCCCAACAATCCAGGTCCTCATTTTACCCACCTAGGAAGGACGGAAGTCTGAGTCAACCTTGAGCCTGCTGAGATTCGAACTGCCAAATTGCAGGCAGCCGGCAGGCAGGCAGAAGTAGCCTGCTGTACTCCACTCTAACCACTGCG
>NW_022473917.1:0-20000 GCF_009769535.1 Thamnophis elegans | reverse complement strand
GTCTTTGTAAGATTACCGTCTACGCTTGCCCGTGTTCCTTTGAGATAGTACAACAATGCTTTCTTCATGGACTACTTCAGCCTGTCAGTTTGGATGGCAGGTCAGGAGATTAAAGTCATCCCCTGCAGCAGGAAAAAGTCCCATGACCTTGTAGAGCAACTACTGGTATCGTTGGCTTGTCGTGAGTCAAACATTTTGGGAGGGGAACAGGTAAGTGCTCCAAGATTCTTAGAAAGGTGCAAGTAGTCATCGGATGTTCTCAAGTATGCTTTTGATCTTGAGCAAAGAGCAGCCTTATCTAAACTGCCATGGCTCAACCTGCATCTGAGTGATAGGTGCCATGAAGAGGGAGTCACCTTATTTTCCAAAGCATCAGAAAGCAAGATAAGAAACCACAGATGGAAACCAATCAAGGAAGTGAGGCAACCTGGAATGGAGGAGAAACCTCCTAACAGTGAGGACAATTAACCAGTGGAACAGAACAGAAGTTGTGGGTGCTTCAATTTCCAAGGTCCCTTCCAGGTCTATTCTGAGGTGTCCGTACCAAAGATTGGGGGGGGGGGGGGGCAAAACGTACAATATGAACTAACAATGCAAACTCCATCCTGACCTATTTGGGCAGCTTGCATGACAATATCACAACACACATTTTGTCCTTTAGCAATAGCAATAGCAATAGCAGTTAGACTTATATACCGCTTCATAGGGCTTTCAGCCCTCTCTAAGCGGTTTACAGAGTCAGCGTATCGCCCCCAACAACAATCCGGGTCCTCATTTCACCCACCTCGGAAGGATGGAAAGGCTGAGTCAACCTTGAGCCGGTGAGATTAGAACCGCTGAACTGCAGACAACAGTCAGCTGAAGTGGCCTGCAGTACTGCACCCTAACCACTGCGCCACCTTAGATGGTACCATGCTTAATATGCATTCAGTTTTGATCGCCACGATGTAGAAAAGATGGGGAGACTCCGGAAAGAGTCCAGAGAAGAGCAACAAAGAAGATTAGGGGACCGAAGGCTAAAACATAGGAAGAACGGTTGCAGGAACTGGGTATGTCTAGTTTAATGAAAAGAAGGACCAGGGGAGACATGATAGCAGTCTTCCAATATCTCAGGGGTTGCCACAAAGAAGAGGGAGCCTTCACCACCACATCAAACTGGCCTTCTGATTTTAAGATACTCTGTGCAAACAGATCTGAACAAACCGAAGAAGCTTCTTGGATGAGCAGTGAAAGATTTTCAAGGGGGGGGGGGGAGGGAACGCCAAGAAAGTCCAAGTTGCCTTTTGAAAAAACACTCTTCAGACACGAAAATCTGGTTCCACCACAAAACCGCGGAGGACAAAATCGCGCTTGATGAAAGCGCGCATTTGACGTCATCACAGCGCGACGAAAACATCGCGCTGTGATCGAAAAATGTAAAAATAAAGCGAAAACCTTACCCTAACCCTCCCAAACCTAACCCTAAACCTAACCATAAACCTAACCCTTAACCTAACCCTAAATCTAACCCTAAACGTAACCCTTAACCTAACGCTAAACCTAACGCTAACCCTTAACCTAATGCTAAACGTAACCCTAACGCTCTAAACCTAACCCTAACCCTTAACCTAACCCTAACCCTAAACCTAACCCTTACCTTTATGTGAATCGGCTTGCTTTAATTTTAATTTTATTTCAATTTTTAATTTTTTTCGTCACGCTGTGATGACGTCAAATGTGCGCTTTCGTCGAGCGCGATTTTGTCCTCCGCGGTTTTGACGGGTCACGGAAAATCTAGGGTGTCTCAACCACCCTCCATATTCCCACGTGGGACAGCTTAGACCCTACAAAGACAAACCAGCCTAGATAAGATACCACCACACCAGTGGTGGGATTCAAATAATTCAACAACCCATTCTCTGTCCTAATGACCAGGTGGGTAGGCGGGGCTTAGTGGTCATGTGACCGTGTGGGCATGGCCAACTTAACATTATTCAGGTCGATGGGCACTTTGCCTTAGTTGTTCCAATGTAATAAAGGTTAACCAGAGAGGCAGTTTCTGTAAGCAGGGCAATAAATATGAGGCTAGAAACAACACCAGAATGTTTCCTTCCTGCCTTCCTTACAGAATTAGCCCTGTAAAGTGGGAAAAAAACAAAAGGAGATTTCTTCCAACAACCGGTTCTCTGAACCTCTTAGAAAGTTAAGAACCGGTTCTGCCGAATAGGTGCGAACTGGCTGAATCCCACCACTGCACCACACATATACTTACATGCAACACGCTAAGAAGAACAGCAAGAGCAGCAATGCGAGGTGTTAGGATTTCCCAAAACAGCTCACAGGTGTATCTAGCTAAGCTTTCTTTCCTAAGGCTGCAGAAAAAAGAATTTGAAACTCATTTAAGGCAGTGCTGGAGAAGTCAGTGTAGCTGCCAGCATGGCTGCCAGAGAACGAGAAACATGGTTTTAAGGAAAAGGAAAAGCAAAAAAGAAAAACCAGCAAAATCCAAGCAGCTAACCTATTCCAGTACTGCCGTTTGGAGAGAGGAAGGGATGAGCCAAGGCTGAAAGGTTTTCTCCTTGGCTCCACACCCAAAAGGCAGCTGACAGATCCATGTTTGCGTAGGAAGATGGGCTCCCCTCCTTTCCAAAAACAATGGGAGTTTGCAGCTTCCACTTTGGCTGTCTGGGAAGAGTGGAAGCTCCTTATCCTCTGGAATCTGTCGGACGCTGTTCTCCTGGAGTGGCTGTCTCAGCACATAGCATGCTGGTGACTCATCTGGCTGGAGTAAGGCCCCGGCCCAGGACTTCTCCAGTAGGGAAAGAGTGGGAAATCCTTGGGCCCTTAGGCTAGTCTGAAAAGTTGGGGTGGGGTGGGGGAAGGAATGACCGTAGAAGAAAACCAAGGACTTTGTGAGGTGTCAAGTTGGGTCTAGAAGACCTTGAAGGTCCCTTCCAACTATGTTCAACTCAACTTTTTCCCCCTTTCTTTCTTCCTTTCCTCTTTTTCCTTTCCCCTCTCCTTTACTTTCCCTTCATCTTTCCCATCTTCTCTCCTCCCCTCCTTTCCTTCACCTCCCTTCCTTTCCTCTCCTCCTCTCCCCTCTTCCTTCTCATCCCCTCCCCTCCTTTCCTTTATCTCCCCTCCTTTCCTTCACCTCTTCCCTCCTTTCCTTCTCCTCTATTCCTTTCTTTTCTTTCTCTCCTCCCCTCCTTTCCTTCACCTCCCTTCCTTTCCTTCCCCTCTTCCCCCTCTCCTCTCCTCTTCCCTCCTCTCCTCTCCCCTCTTACTTCTCCTCCCCTCCCTTCCTTTCCTTCATCTCCCTTCCTTTCCTTCACCTCTTCCCTCCTTTCCTTCTCCTCTTCCCTCCTTTCCTTCTCCTCTCCCCTCCTTTCCTTCCCCTCCCTTCCTTTCCTTCTCCTCTACTCCTCTCCTTTCCTTCATCTCCCTTCCTTTCCTTCTCCTCCCCTCCCCTCCTTTCCTTTATCTCCCCTCCTTTCCTTCACCTCTTCCCTCCTTTCCTTCTCCTCTATTCCTTTCTTTTCTTTCTCCTCTCCTCTCCCATCCTTTCCTTCACCTCTCCCCCTTTCCTTCTCCTCTCCCATCCCACTTTTGTTTTACCCTTCAATCTTCCCTGCTTCCTTCATCAATTCCTCCCTCAAATTCCACCCCTCCTCCAGTTCCTTTGAGCAGAAGAGCTCTTCCCCTAACTCTACAAACATCTACAAAGGTATTATTGTTTCCAGTTAGGGGACTCCGTTTTCCCCTTTCCCCACTGTAGAGCCACCCATACAGGTGAACTACTGAAGTAACGGCCTCTTGTTTAGCAACCGGTCATTGTACTTGCAAACTGAGCAGCTCTGCAAAGCAACGGGAACGCCGAGCTTGTGTCATGCCGCATTTACTTCATCGACCATTATGCAACCTGGGTGGAATTGGAATCGTTCCCTGATTGCGTTCCAAAAGATCCAGGGAGATAGATCCCCTTCCCCGAAGGCTCACTGAAACATGCACCCAATAAGAACAAATGTACTCGTGGAATAAAGGATTTCACGCTCCTTAGCAAAATCCTGCAATAATTTAGAATAGAATGGAATGGAAAGGAATGGAATAGAAAATAGAATAGAATAGAATGGAATTACAGAATGGGATGGAAAGGAATAGAATAGAATAGAATAGGACAGGACAGGACAGGACAGGATAGGATGGAAAATAGAATGGAATGGAAAGGAATAGAATAGAATAGAAAATAGAATAGAGAATAGGATGGGATGGGATGGGATGGAATGGAATAGAATAGAATTACAGAATGGGATGGAATGGAAAGGAATAGAATAGAATAGAAAAGAATAGAAAAGAAAATAGAATGGAAAGGAAAGGAATAGAATAGAAAATAGAATACAATAGAATGGAATAGAAAGGAATAGAATAGAAAAGAATAGAAAAGAAAATAGAATGGAAAGGAAAGGAATAGAATAGAAAATAGAATACAATAGAATGGAATAGAAAGGAATAGAATAGAAAGGAATAGAATAGAAAATAGAATGGAATGGAATAGAATAGAATAGAAAGGAATAGAATGGAATAGAAATGAATAGAAGAGAAAATAGAAGAAAAGAGGGATAGGGATAGGGGTAGAATAGAATAGAATAGCATAGAGGTAGGGGTAGGGATAGGTATAGGGTTTTTTTTTTAAGAACAAGCTGACAAAAATTAACTTCAAAATATCCGTTAACGTTCTCCCGCATTGGGTTCCCAACTTCTATCTCTTTCTCCCGCTTTGTTTGAAAGTCAAGCTTTTTTATTTCTATTTTATTTTTACTGATTTATTTTCGCCAAGCATGAATTAGATGGCATATGTAAGTATAGACATGATTACGAATACGTGAAATGGATACGAATAAAAGGGAAGATTAGGACAGGGACGGGAGGCACATGGGTGCGCTTATGCACATCCCCTTACAGACCTCTTAGGAATGGGGTGAGGTCCACAGTAGACAGTTTAAGGTTAAAGTTTTGGGGGTTCGGGGAAGAAACCACAGAGTCAGGTAATACATTCCAGGCATTGACCACTCTGTTGCTGAAGTCGTATTTTCTGCTATCGAGTTTGGAGCGGTTTACCTTGAGTTTGTGTTATTGTGTGCTGGTGTGTTGTTGTGGTTGAAGCTGAAGTAGTCATTGGCAGGTAGGACGTTCTAGCAGATAATTTTGTATACTACGCTCAGGTCAGATCGAAGACGGCGAAGTTCTAAATTGTCAAAGCCCTAAATTTCAAGTCTGGTGGCCTAAGGGATTCTGTTGCAAGCAAAGGAGTGGAATTTGTTTTTTTTCCCAGTCGCCTGGATGCATTTTAATTGCCTTCCTTTTTTTTCCTGACAATCACTCCAGGGCAAATAGTTCTGGAAGCAACCTTCAGCACAGAGGACAAAGTGACACGAGATTTGCATCCGCGCGAGGAACTCCCAGCCTATGGCGGAAAACTCAAAAGCAAGCCGCAACGGTTATATTCCCTGAAGTGGAATCAGGCTGTGAAGCAACCCTTCCTTGGAAAGTTTTCAATTTTTTTTTTTTTTTTTTCATAAACCTCCCACACATTTCCTTTACCGTTGCAAAAAGATTTAAGGCAGTGCTGGGGTGGGGTGGGGGGGTTTGAAATAAAAATTTTCCTGCAGTTTTTGGACCGCAGCTCCTGGTAGCTCCAGCGAATGTCAGGAAGGATGAGGAGAACGGGAGAACATCCGGAGCTCCGCAGAATTCCTGAGTTTCCAGTTGTTCTATTTAAGCATTCAGAACCACCACCACCACCACCCACAAAAAGGAGAGCAGATCTTTTCTCTCTCTCTCTCTTACCGCTCCATCATGTTCTCATCTAGTCTTTACCGAATCACAAAAAAAGAAAAAAAGACTCCTTGTCCTGCAAAAAAAAAACCTTTTGATTTGGTTAATGTGAATTCCTGGCATCCAAATCCAGAAATAAGTCTTTCAAGGTTTAATTGCAACTACAGGCCTTGGAGAATTGCCAGGCCGAGAACTTCTAGTCACAACGCTGTACAATTTGTTTTTAAAAAAGGCAATCTAATTGATGCCATCCCACTTTGAATGAAGTGCTTGACTCCAAATTCAAAGGAGATAAAAGTTAGGAGCGCCTAAGAGCTGGACAGAGAATACGCTGGATCTATTGTCTGCGCAGACAAAAAGATTCTTGCAAAAATTCTTGATCTGCAGTATTTCGTGACATTGAGATCTGTGCTGAGTAGCATATGGACTTATTCTATATGGAATGGAATAGAACAGAACAGAATAACAAAGTTGGAAGGGACCTTGGAGATCTTCTAGTCCAACTCCCCTGCCTAGGCAGGAAACCCTACGCCCATTCAGACAAATGGTTATCCAACATCTTCTTTAAAAGCTCCAGTGTTGGGGCATTCACAACTTCTGAAAGCAAGTTGTTCCACTGATTAATTGTTCTAACTGTCAGGAAATTTCTCCTTAGTTCTAGGTTGCTTCTCTCCTTGATTAGTTTCCACCCATTGCTTCTTGTCCTGCCTTCGGGTGCTTTGGAGAATAGCTTGACCCCCTCTTCTTTGGGGCAACCCCTGAGATATCGGAAGACTGCTATCATGTCACCACTGGTCCTTCTTTCTATTAAACTAGACATACCCAGTTCCTGCAACCGTTCTTCATATGTTTTAGCTTCCAGTCTTCTAACCTTCTTTGTTGCTCTTCTCTGCACTCTTTCTAGAGTCTCCACATCTTTTTTACATCGTGACAACCAAAACTGAATGCAGGATTCCAACTGTGATCTCACCAATACAGTATATCTGTTCTGAATAGTTGATGGATATATACTACATAGTGTATCTATATTGAACAGCTGATGAATATATGCGATATGGTATATATGTGCTGAATAGTGGATGGATATACACTATAAAGTATATTTGTGCTGAAAATTTAATCAGAATAGAGCTGGAAGGGACCTTGGAGGTCTTCTAGTCTAACCCCCTGCTCAAGCAGGAGACCCTATACCATTTCAGACAAGTGGCTGTCCAACTTCTGAAAGGAAGATGTTCCACTGGTTAATTGTCCCTCACTGTTAGGAAGTTTGTCCTTCATTCTAGGTTGCGTCTCCCCTTGATTAGTTTCCATCCATTGCTTCTTCTTCTGCCTTCTGGTGCTTTGGAGAATAGCTTGACTCCCTCTTCTTTGTGGCAGCCCCTTAAATATTGGAACAATGCTATCATGTCTCCCCTAGTCCTTCTTTTCTCAAGAGTAGCCATGCCAGTTCCTTCAACAGTCCTTCATGGTTGATGGATATGTATATATACTATATAGTAGATCTGTACCGAATACTATACGGATTTATACTACATTATATATAGAGATGGCAGATGATAGATAGATAGATAGATAGATAGATAGATAGATAGATAGATAGATAGATAGATAGATAGATAGATGATAGATAGATAGATAGATAGATTGATAGATGATAGATGATAGATGATAGATGATAGATGATAGAGATGATAGATGATAGATGATAGATGATAGATGATAGATGATAGATGATAGATGATAGATGATAGATGATAGATAGATAGATAGATAGATAGATGATAGATGATAGATGATAGATAGATAGATAGATAGATAGATGATAGATGATAGATGATAGATGATAGATGATAGATGATAGATGATAGATGATAGATGATAGATGATTGATAGATGATAGATGATAGATGATAGATGATAGATAGATGATAGATGATAGATGATAGATAGATGATAGATGATAGATGATAGATAGATGATAGATGATAGATGATAGATGATAGATAGATAGATAGATAGATAGATAGATAGATAGATAGATAGATAGATAGATAGATCTATCAACTATTCAGTACAGATTCCCAATATTATGAAATATGACAGATCAGGAATTTTTGCAAAACCATTTATCTGTGCAAGAAGCAAAATGCGGAAAGAAGGCAAGATATTTTCTTTTTCTAGGATTCTAAAAAAAATTCTTTAAAACTATGTCAGTACTTGGAATCCTGATGAAAAAAAAAAGAGAGAGCGAGACCAATTAAAAAAACAAATTATCCCTCCCTAAGCCATCTCGAAACCGTAGAATCTGTTTAGAATACCAGCGGAGAGGCCGGAGGGGGGGGGGGGGAGAGAGAGGAAAAAGTGGTTTTAATTTGACATGACTGAACCGCTTCTAAATACAAAACAGACCTTACCTTCTGTATAAAGGCTGCGTAAACAGATCTCTAACGCCCCAGGCTTTGAAAGGAGATTACTACTTGTCACTCCAGTCCAAGATTTCCTTCTGCAAAGCGAAGTGTGGATCCTCCTGACCTAATAAATCCAGAAGTCACGGGACGGGTTGAGTGACTTCTTCAACGTAACTTCTCAGTCGGGTTTGCCAAAGCATGTCCCAAACTTACATTGCCTTAGCTATTTATAACAATTTGTAACCTTCTGCTTTCACACACACACACACAAACACAGACAACCCTTTCCGATTCACAACTGCTTTGGGGAAGGGGAGGGGAAGGGAAGGGGAGGGAAGAGGTTGCCTTATAACTGTGTCAAGGGCCATCCTAGCTAAAAGGGAAGGCTCCTGTTATTGGGCTGCCTCTGCAACGTGAGTCAGGCTTCCTTATCGCAACGGGAAAAGGGTCCCAAACGTTTCATGCTTACACATGAAGCAGTCAAGCAAGGACAGGTTTTGGGTCTGTCCCCAGGTGACTGAATTGTTTGCTCTCCTGGCTGGACAAATATAATCAAAGTTGAAGCTCTCTCTCTCTCTCTCTCTCTCTCTCTCTCTCTCTCTCTCACACACACACACACACCTCTCTCATCTCTCTCTCTGTGTGTGTGTGTGTGTCTCATCTCTCTCTCTCACACACACACATATCTCTCTCTCATCTCTCTCTTTCTCTCTCCCTCTCTTTCTCCCCCCTTTCTCTCTGTCTCTCTTTATATCTGTCTCTCTTTCTCTCTTTCTCTCTCTCTCACACACACACACACATCTCTCTCTGTGTCTCTCTCTTTTTCTTTTTCTTTCTCTCTCTCTCTCTGTCTCTGTCTCTCTCTCTCTCACACACACCTCTCATCTCTCTCTCTGTCTCTCTCTGTCTCTCATCTCTCTCTCTCTCACACACACATCTCTCTCTCATCTCTTTCTCTCTTTCTCTCTGTCTCTCAGCTCTCTCTCTCACACACACACACATCTCTCTCTCATCTCTTTCTCTCTTTCTCTCTGTCTCTCAGCTCTCTCTGTCTCTCTCTAACACACACACACACACATATAATCTTTCTCTCTCTCTCTTATATCCATGCACATCTCTCTCTCCTTTCTCTCTTTCTCCCCCTTCTCCCTTACACACATCTCTCTCTTTCTCCATCTCTTTCTCTCTCTTTCTCTCCCTCTCTCTTATCTGTCTCTGTGTGTGTGTTTCTCATTTCTATCTTTCACCCCAATCTCTCTTATCTGTGTCCGTGCGTGTGTGTGTGTGTGTGATCTCACACACAAACATCTCTATCTCATCTCTCTTTCTTTCTTCCTCTCTTTCCCCCCTCTCTCATCTCTCCCTTTTTCTCCCTCCCTCTCTCTTATCTCTCCCTCTGTCTCTCGCTCTCTTCTCTAATCTCTCTCTCACACACATCTCTCTCTCCTTTCTCTCCCTCCCTCTCATTCTCCCTCTCTTTCTCCTTCACTCATCTTTCCCCGGGACATTGAAACCGTCATAAAGATGAGCCAAGCGCCTGAATTTGGATTGCGTGACTGTGGGGAGGCTGCAATGGCCGTAAGGGTGAAACACGGCCATAAGTCACTTTTTCAGTGATGTAACTTTGAACGGTCAGTAAGCAAGCTGTTGTAAGTCGAGGACTACGGTTCTCTTGAAGATCGTTTACTCCTTGGTAGTTAAGGGAGGAAGAATAGCCAATATTAATTAACAGGCAGACTTTATAGCGGGTTCGCATTGAGGAAATGTAACCTGGAGGAGATTACAGATATTCCTTGACTTACGACCACAATTGAGCCCGGAGTTTATGTTGCTAAGTGAGACCCCTGTTAAGTGAGTTTTGCCCCATTTTATGACCTTTCTTGCCACGTTCGTGAAGCGAATCGCTGCGGTTTCTTAAATTGGCAACATGGGAATGAAGTGAATCGGGCTTCCCCATTGATTTTGTCCAGAAGTCGCGTGGCTGCCCCCCGGGGAAGTTGCAACCTTCCTAAGTTGTCAAACTGTGACCTCGGGGAATGACGCAATGGTCATAAGTGTGAGGAACGGCCGCAAGCCCCTTTCTTTAGCGCCGTTGAAACTTTGAATGGCCACTAAAGGGACCATTGTGCGTGAAGGACTAGCTGCATTGGAAGAATTAGAATTATTAGAGGAGGATTGGAGGGAGAAAGTGGATTTTGAAATCAAGAGCTCACTGGAACTGCATTGCCAAGAAGGCATTAAGAGTTGTTAACCTAATTTGCCGTAGCCTTTTTCTCCGGTAATATTGTATTGCTAACTAGAGCATGCAAAACCTTTGCTAGACCAATCCTCCAATACAGCTCGGCTGTTTGGAACCTGCACTGCATATTGGACGTTAAAGCAATCCGTGGCACGACAAAACCGTGCTCGTCAAAATAGCGGTGATAAAACCGCGTCACTAAAGCCACGACGTCATCACCGCACGTCATCACCGCTGCGACAACAGTGCGGTGACAGAAGGGCGCTTTAAAACAGCGCGGCGGCAGAAAGCCGATTTAAATTAAGGTAAGGGTTAGGATTAAGTTTAGGGGTTTGCTTTAGGGTTAGGTTTAGGGTTAGGTTTAGGGTTAGGTTTAGGGTTAGGTTAGGCTGAGTGCTTTGGAAGGCGCGGATTTGCCCTCCGCCCTTATGTCAGTGCGGTAAGGTCGCATTTGCTTTAGCGATTCGGACGCCGCGGATTAGCACTCGCGCTTATGTCTCCGTGGATAAGGGCTTTGCGGAATTGTGGTGGAACCAATGCAATCGAGCAGGTCCAAAGGTATTTCGCAGGAAGAGTCCTCCGCTCCTCTGCTCGCGACAGAATCCCTTGAAGTTTTGGTCTTAGACAACTTAGAACTTCGCCATCTTCAATCCGACCTAAGCGTAGTACATAAAATTATCTTCTGCAATGTCCTACCTGTCAACGACTACTTCAGCTTCAACCACAACAACACACAAACTCACAATAGATACAAACTCAAGGTCAACCGCTCCAAACTCGATTGCAGAAAAGACGACTTCAGCAACAGAGGGGTCAACGCCTGGAATGTGTTACCTGATTCTGTAGTTACATCCTCAAACCCCCCACAGCTTCAACCTTAAACTGTCCACCGTGGACCTCACCCCATTCCTAAGAGGTCCATAAGCGCACCAGCTGTCTACTGTGCCCATTTATTTGTACCCATTTCCTGTGTTCACGTCCAGATTTATACCTGTACCTGTTATCCTGTACAGGTTTGACAAACTAGATAAATAAATAGAAGTAAATAAAAGAGAAAGTGGACAGCTCTCAAATCTAGACAATCGTCACTGGAAGATCTCAAAAAGTGCAAAAAAAAATTGCAAACAACGCTCAGGATATTTTCCTTTCTCAAGGTCAGTAACCGCTTCGGCTTTTCACGTCTGCAGCAAGGATTCACAAGGTTGCATTTCCACCCACCTCCAAGACACCAGCTGCCCATAAAAACTGATATTCAGTCAACCTGCAAATATTTTTGTTTTTTTTTTTGATCCAGTTTATCGCCAACGCCTCCGATTCCAGTTTTCTTTCCCGGCTCAGCCTGCGATGTTTTATCACCTGCTTGTTTGAAAATGTCCTTCAGTCTTACAGAAGAACTGATAGCGTAACCACAGTATGAATACACACACACACACACACACACACACAAGTTTAAAATACTTTCCAGGAAGTTGAAGCCTGCAACGACAAGCATGTCTGTGTATGTCTGTATATGTCTCTATCTATCTATCATCTATCTATCCCTATATATCATCTAAATCTATCTCTATCTCTATGTCTATTGTCTGCCTGTCTGTCTGTCTGTCTGTGTGTCTGTCTGTCTATCTATCTATCTATTTATCTATCTATTCATATATATCATCTAAATCTATATCTATCTTTCTCTATATCTATCTGTCATCCGTCTGTCTGTGTATGTTTATCTATCTATCTATCTATCTATCTATCTATCTATCTTTCTTTCTTTCTTTCTTTCTTTCTTTCTTTCTTTCTATCTTTCTATCTTTCTATCTTTCTATCTTTCTATCTTTCTATCTATCATCTATCTATCCCTATATATCATCTAAATCTATATCTATCTACCTCTATGTCTATCATCTATCTATCTATCTATCTATCTATCTATCTATCTATCTATCTATCTATCTATCTATCTATCTATCTAATCTATCATCTATCTATCCCTATATATCATCTAAATCTATATCTATCTATCTGTCTATCTATCTATCATCTATCTATCATCTATCTATCTATCTATCTATCTATCTATCTATCTATCTATCTATCTATCTATCTATTTATCATCTATCTCTATATATCATCTAAATCTATATCTATCTATCTCTATATCTATCTCTATGTCTGTCTGTCTGTCTGTCTGTCTGTCTGTCTATCTATCTATCTATCTATCTATCTATCTATCTATCTATCTATCTATCTATCTATCTATCTATCTCTATCATCTATCTATCCCTATATATCATCTAAATCTATATCTATCTCTATGTCTATCTATCATCTGTCTGTCTATCATCTATCTATCTATCTATCTATCTATCTATCAATCTATCAATCTATCATCTATCATCTATCATCTATCATCTATCATCTATCATCTAGCTCTATATATCATCTAAATCTATATCTATCTATCTCTATCTATCATCTGTCTGTCTGTCTGTCTATCAGCTATCTATCTATTCTCCCTCTATCCACCTATCCATCTATCCATCTATTCACCTATCCATCTGTCCATCTGTCCATCAAATGCTTGTCTTTCCTGGTTTTGGCTTACTGCAAAGTCTTTTAAACTCGTACAATCTGGAGTTGCTTAATAGGTATCAAATATAGATACTAGTCTTTTTTAAGTATGTCTGTATTAGTGCAGCCCTGCCAAAAATATTTTCTGTGGTGCATTGGATTGTCTGACTTTCCCAAAATATTTTAATAAAAATCTTATAGTGATACAAGATAGATAAATAGAAAGAAAGAAAGAAAGATAGATAGATAGATAAAGATAGATAGAGATAAATAGAGAGAAAGAAAGAAAGAAAGAAAGAAAGAAAGAAAGAAAGAAAGAAAGAAAGATAGATAGATAGATAGATAGATAGATAGATAGATAGATAGGTAGATAGGTAGGTAGACTGAGAGAGAGAGAGAGAGAGTGGGAGGGAGGGAGGGAGGGAGGGAGGAAGGAAGGAAGGAAGGAAGGAAGGAAGGAAGGAAGGAGGAATAGCCATAGCACTTAGACTTATATACCACTTCATAATGTTTTACAGCCCTCTCTAAGTGATTTACAGAGTCATCCTATTGCCCCCAACAATCTGCTGGTGAGGGAGGTCATGTGACTGGGTGGGCATGGCCAACTTTTTTAATTTTTAAAGCATTTTTAACTACCTATTTGTCTGAACCAGTTGTAAAAAAAATGCTTTAAGAAGTGAAAAGAGAGAGGGGGGGGCGGGCAGGCAGATAAGCAGATGATAGACAGAGAGTCACTTTTACTTTCTTCAAACAAAGCAGAAAATCGATGGATGCAAATTCAAGGGGCAGGGACCAATTAATTTCTTTCAGTATCTATTCCATCTGCATGTGCGTTGGCATGCTGGAGGGCTGATTATTTCTGTTTTTTTTTTTATTATTATTATTTATTGCATCCCTCAGGTACAAAGAATCAAGGCAAGTCTCTACCCTGGAGAAATCCCACCCTGTGTCTATTGTATTTGGACAAAGGGTGCACAGATTTCTGCAACTCCCAAGAACCACCATGGATTCGGCACACTTCAACTTAAGAGAGACACAAAAGCAAAAACTCTATTATTGCTTTCCATTATAATTTTTTTAAATCAAGCTGAGGGCAGCGTCCCCTTTTCTCAATACGTGCGAGAAGTCAAATGCAGACCCAAAATACGGTAAATAGAATGAAAGTCACAGTAACAGAGCTGGAGGTCACCTTGGAGGTCATCTAGTCTAACCCCCATTCTCGCAGGAGTGCTTACACTATTTCACTTGAAACATGCATGCACCCAATAAGAACGAATGTATTTATGGAATTAAGGACTTCATGCTCCTTTTTCAAAACCCTGCAATAATTTACACCTACAACCGGCTCACTTCGTTCTACAAATTAGCAGAGTGGGAAGGGACCTTGGAGGTCATCTAGTCCAACCCCCTGCTCTTGCAGGAGTACTTACACTATTTTACTTGAAACATGCACCCAATAATGTATTTATGGAATTAAGAACTTTGCGCTCTTTTTTCAAAACCCTGCGATAATTTACACCTACAACTGGCTCACCGTTCTACACATTAGCAGAGTGGGAAGGGACCTTGGAGGTCATCTAGTCCAACCCCCTCCCACCCAAGCAGGAGCCCTTGACACCGTTTCTGATCAATGCCAGTCCAGGCTCTTCTTCAAAGCCCACCCCCCCCCACCCCCAAGTGAGGAAGCACCCACAATTTCTAGTGGCAGGTTACTCCACCGGTTCTCACCCCTAGGAAGTTCCTCCTTAGTTCTAGGTTGCCTCTCTCCTCGGCGGGAGATATAACATGAACTTCTCTTCCCTTTGTGAGGAATATGCTCAGTTGGAGGACTCTGTTCATCTACATTATTCTTGGATGCAAAGGCTGCAGACCCAGGTTGCAACCGGGATGGCCAGAAGGGAAGACGCGTTTGAGTTACCCGCTCTGCAGCTCTTCCCTAATCAGACATAGCAATAGCAATAGCAGTTAGACTTATATACCGCTTCATAGGGCTTTCAGCCCTCTCTAAGCGGTTTACAGAGTCAGCATATCGCCCCCAACAACAGTCCGGGTCCTCATTTTACCCACCTCGGAAGGATGGACGGCTGAGTCAACCCTGAGCCGGTGAGATTTGAACAGCCGAACTGCAGAACTGCAGTCAGCTGAAGTAGCCTGCAATGCTGCATTTAACCACTGCGCCACCTCGGCTGACATCCTACGGCTAATTTAGCATCACCTCCCCCCCCCCCAACCCCCCCCCCCAACAGAGTTTTCCCAGGCCACCAACTCCGCTCTTGGAAGATGCAAACCAACCTGGGATGGATGGATGGATGGATGGATGGATGGAGGCGTCTGCCAACGGGGACTCGTAGGATGGTGGAAGCCAAATCAGCCCCCCCCCCAAAAAAAAAATTGCCTCTGTTGAATCCTGATTCACAGAGGTTGCTGTAGCAACTCTGCAGGAGCTGAGGATGGCGCAGGGCTGCCCAGTGCTTCAAGAGTCCGTTGCTCTTTCATCAGCCTCAGTACAGATTTAAAAATAAAATAAAACACGCTCTCAGTGGCTATAGTAATCTAGCCTCGGGAGAGTCAGGAGGAGCGGAGGAGGAGGAGGAACAAAGCGCAGGACAATCCGAGTTTCTCCCTGTAGCTTTCCAAGTTAAAAAAGGCTGCAGGTGGCTAAGAAAGTTGGGAGTGAAACTCCCCTGAACCTCTTGCACAGAACGTCTACCAAGCCTATATTGATCCGTCCCAGGGAAACAGGATTGAAGGCAGGAAGAAGTTAAGCCAACCCCGCTTACTTAAGCACCTGGTTTGCAAGCCTCCGCAGACACTGCTGTTTTCAGCTTCTATGTGTGGGAAGGCCCTTGGCATGTGACATAGACGTTAAAGTGGGTGGAGGTAGTTACAGGTAAGCAGGGCAGAAAGATTAAGCAGGACAGGCTGCTCAGCAGAAAGAGGAGGCTGCCTCTGGGAGTTCAGAACAGGACGTTTGCTCCTCAAAGTTTGCCAAGAAACTTTTTTTTTTGTCCAGTAAACTTTCTTTTCATCTTCGTTGGGCTTAAGTGACTTCTGTTGGGAAGGGAAGGGGAGATGGGGGGGAGAGAAGAAATGAGATTGAGGAAGGGGAGGAAAGGAGGGGATGGGGAAGGGAAAGGGGAGGGAGGGAAGGAGGACAAAAGATTGAGGAGGGGGAGAGAAGGGAGAGGGAGGGAGGAGGGAGAATGAGGAAGGGAAGGAGGGGATGAGGAAGGGAAGGGGAAGGGGGGGAGAAAAATGGAGATTGAGGAAGGGGAGGAAAGGAGAGGATGGGGAAGGGGAGGGAGGAAAAAAGGAAAAAAGTTTGAGGAAGGGGAGAGATGGGGAGGAAGGAAGGAGGATGAGGAAGGGAAGAGGGGAGGAGGAAGGGGAGGAGGAAAGGGAAGGGGGAGGGAAGAAGAAAAAAGATTGAGGAAGGAGGGAGAATGAGGAATGGAAGGAGGGGATGAGGAAGGGAAAGGAAGGGGAGAAGTGGGGAAAAGAATGGAGATTGAGGAAGGGGAGAGACGGGGAGGAAGGAAGGAAGGAGGATGAGGAAGGGGAGGGGGGTGAGGAAGGGGAGGAGGAAAGGGAAGGGGGAGGGAAGAAGAAAAAAGATTGAGGAAGGGGAGGGAGAGAGAGGGAGGAGAATGAGGGAGGGAAGAAAAGGGAAGGAAGGGATGAGGAAGGGAAGGCAGAGGAGGGAAAGGAAGGGAGAGAGAGGGAAGAAGAAAGGAGATTGAGAAAGGGGAGGGAAGGAAAGAGAAAGGAAAAGGAGAAGGAGGAAGGGAAGGAGTGGATGAGGAAAGGAAGAAAGAGAGAGGGAAGAAGAAAAAAAGATTGAGGAAGGGGAGGGAAGAGAGAGGGAGGGAGAGAGGACAAAGAGGAAGGGAAGGAGGGGATGAGAGAGGGAGGGAAGGAAGAGAGGGAAGAAGAAAGGAGATTGAGGAAGGGGAGGGGAGGGGGAGGGAGGGAACAAGGAGAATGGGAAAGGGGAGGGGAGGGAGAAAAGAAGGAAGAATGAGAAAGGGAAGGTAGAAGGAAGGAAAGAAAGAAGGAAGGAAGGGAAAGGGAAGAGAAAAAGTAACAACACAAACTCTGAATCTCTCAAGACAAACGTTGAGGCCCCAGTCTCACTTCCTGAAAAAGGTTTGATAAGTATGCTACCTTCATGTTTCCATGCGCCATCTCTGCATGCTTCGCACATTTCCTACTATTCCTCTATTTCCTTTTCATGAAAATACCACAATCCACTGGGGGGGAGGGAGGGAGGGAGGGAGGGAGGGAGGGAGGGAGAGAGAGAGAGAGAGAGAGAGAGAGAGAGAGAGAGAGAGAGAGAGAGAGAGAGAGAGAGAGAGAGAGAGAGAGAGAGAAGGGCATCCTCGTGATTTACAACCACTTTACTAACTGCACAAAAAACCTAATTGCTTCATTCTTCCAGGCTATGAAACTTTGGCATTCCGAATATCCTAATCAGCCGAATTCAAAATGCTAATTTTTGTGTTCAGGGTTTGTTTTCGCAGTTTTAAATGGGGTTTTTCCCCCCCCCCCCATGGCTTTTAACTCCTGATTGGCTGTTGGATTGACATATTGGTTTTTTGGGTTTTGACATTTTTGGGATACCTACCAGTGGTGGGTTTTAAATAATTTAACAACTGGTTCTCTGTCCTAATGATAAGGTGGGTAGGCGGGGCTTAGTGGTCATGTGACCGTGTGGGCGTGGCCAACTCAAGGTCACTCAGGTCGATAGGCACTTCGCCTTAGCTGTTGCAATGTAATAAGGGTTAACCGGAGAGGCAGTTTCTGTAAGCAGGGCAACAAAGATGAGGCTAGAAACACCACCAGAATGTTTCCTTCCTGCCTTCCTTACAGGATTAGCCCTGTAAAGTGGGGAAAAACAAAATGAGATTTCTTCCAACAACCGGTTCTCCGAACTGCTTAGAAAGTTAAGAACTGGTTCTCCCGAATAGGTGCGAACTGGCTGAATCCCACCACTGATACCTACATACAATTAACCCATCAACTATCCATTAACAGAGGGATAGAATCACGTTATAAAGCCTTAGTAAGACCACACTGGGATCGCTGGATCCAGTTTTGGTTACCATATCATTTAAAAAGATGTGGAGACTCTAGAAAGAGCGCAGAGAAGAGCAAGAAAGAAGATTAGGGGACTGGAGGCTAAAACATATGAAGAATGGTTGCAGGAACTGGGTAGGTCTAGTTTAATGAAAAGAAGGACCAGGGGAGACATGATAGCAGTCTTCCAATATCTCAAGGGTTGCCACAAAGAAGAGGGAGTCAAGCTATTCTCCAAAGCACCAGAAGCAGGACAAGAAGCAATGGATGGAAACAAATCAAGGAGAGAAGCAGCTCAGAACTAAGGAGGAACTTCCTTCCTTGCCACCAGAAGTTGTGAATGATCCAATACTGGAGATTTTTAAGAAGAAAACTGGACAGCCAGCTATCTGAAATGGCATAAGCTTGAGTAGGGGGTTGGACTAGAAGACCTCCAAGGGCCCTTTCCAGCTCTATTCTGATCCTGATCCTTTAGACCCTCGCAGCCAAACCCAGCTGGAGTGCATAAGAGGGTTTATTTTTCATTTCCCAGTTTAGCCATCTGGAAATAAAAAATCCCAACAAGACAATCACAACAAAGATAGTTCTATTCTAGAACTTGAAACCCTGCAGTCCGGCTCACTGGATTGCAAGCAATTACAGTCTATAATTATGGCTCTGCTTTGAAACTTTGCACACACCCATTGGAGAAGCATGATAATATAACCCTGCCTTTGCGATGGCATAACAATATTCCTGCGGTAGTTTATTTATTTATTTAATTAACTTGTATGATGCCCACTCTCGGAAGACTCCGGTCGGCTTACAAATAAGAAGGGGAAGGGGGATATATAAAAATAAAAAAAACAACAATTAAACTATTCATAACATAGGATGGGGCTGGATAATTCAACAGCCCCAGGCCTTCCGGAACAGCCAGGTCTTGGTCACTTTGTGGAAGGCCGGAAGGGTAGTGAGGGTCCGGATCTCAACGGGGAGATCGTTCCATAGGGCCGGAGCAGCTACAGAGAAGGCCCTCCCCTGGGGAGTCGCCAGCCGACATTGGCCGGCAGATGGAATCCGGAGGAGGCCTAATCTGTGCGATCTAATAGGTCTCTGGGAGGTAACTGGCAGGAGGCGGTCTCTCAGGTAGCCAGGTCTGATACCATGTAGGGCTTTAAAAGTAACAACTAGCACCTTGAAGCCTGTCCGGAGACCAATGGGAAGCCATTGCAGCTCGCGGAGGATAGGTGTAACGTGGGTGTACCTAGGTGCACCCACAATCGCTCGCGCGGCTGCATTCTGGACTAGCTGAAGTCTTCGAATACTCTTCAGGGGCAGCCCCATGTAGAGCGTGTTACAGTAATCCAGGCTTGAGGTGACGAGGGCGTGAGTGACTATCTGAAGGGCCTCCCGGTCCAGATAGGGTCGCAATTGGTGCACCAGGTGAAGCTGGGCAAAGGCCCCCCTGGTCACAGCCGACAAATGATGTTCTAGTGTCAGCTGCAGATCCAGGAGGACTCCCAAATTGCGAGCCCTCTTTGAGGGGTGTATAATTTCACCCCCCCACCAGGCTAAGAGATGGAATAGCTGGACCATCCTTGGGAGGGAGCATCAATAGCCACTCAGTCTTATTGGGATTGAATGCAAGCTTGTTGCCAATTGGGTTAGACTTATGGGCTCTGCTATTTGTCCGTCTTCCATCCAATGGTGGGTTTCAAAAAATTTTGGAACCTACTCTGTGGGTGTGGCCTCCTTTGTGGGAGTGGCTTGCCGGCCATGTGTTTTCTCTCTCTCTCTCTCCCTCTCTCTCTCTCTTTCCTTCCTTTTGTCTCTCTGTCCCTTTTTTCTTTTTTTCTTTCTCTCTCGCTCTTTTTCTTTCTTTTTTTCTTTCTTTCTTTTCTTTTTTCTTTCCTTTC